>NW_007730151.1:86458-87916 GCF_000696425.1 Galeopterus variegatus
TATACTTCTTAAAAAGAAAATCTATTCCTTCTGCTTAAAACAAAACAAACAAACAAACAAACAAAACATGTTTTATATTGGGCCAGACTATTATGATAGTTCTCTCTCAGAATTTAAACACCCAGGAAAGCCACTGTGAAGAGCTTCCAAACTCACAGCTTGATGCAAAATCTACCTTCCTTTCAAGATAATACTTCCTTTGAAAAGTTTGATTGAGCAAACAAACAGCAATCAGGCAGTTACAGTAAATGCTGGCCCCACGAGGCATTAGGTACAAACAATCACAATTCGGGCCACACTTTAATGAACAGGAGACTCGCTGCACCGCGGGGCATAGCAGTCAGCCAACCTGACACAAGGACTCTCAAATTGTGGCAAAGTGTAAATATATGACCCACCACCAGCAGCATGGGTGTCACTTCATGTGCCCACAACTTACTGGTGCTAGATTTTGAAATAGCAAAAAGAAAAACGAAAACAGTAAGTGGGATTGTCTTTTCAAAGGCTTTTCAACTTTTCTGGCTCCATAGTGGAAAGATCATGGATTTCAGTGTCAGTGAGAACTAGGTTTCAACGCAGCTGACAGTTCATCAGCCATGTGGTAGGAAGCAGATTACTTTGTCCGAACAGCAACATGATCCACTTTTAAAACAGGAATAACACACTCCTGAAAGAGTTTCTTGTGAGGAAAAATCTGGGAGACAAATTGATTTGTGGACTCAAGTCTACTTCAGCACAGCAGTTGGATAACTGAGTCACCGCTCCACAGACATGACAGAGAGTCCGCTATGTATGGTCAACAGAGGAGGTGAGCGTGTTTCCAAGGCGACATCATAGGTCTAGAGAGGAAAGGCCTTAAAGCATCCTCCAGCAGCCCGTGGGAAGGAGAGGGGACAGACAAGCGCTCTGCTGTGAGCCTCTCACTCGCCCTTTCATTCTGTTTTTCAGCTAATTTCTAACAAAGGAAGAACTTCCTAAGATAATGGCTCAACTAATGAGAAAAAGGGGAATACATAAAATGTTGTTGAAACAATGTTAATAATCTGATAAGTCTAAAACATCCCTTGGCCTTCTCTTCCAGAGCCGTGTACAAATAAATATGCTATTTTAATTATGTAATAGAAAAAATAGGGTGAATTCAACATAAACCTAGATGGTTTTTATTAAAACTGTTGTGCATATTAACATTAGAAGAAAAAATTATTAATGTGCTTATTTAGACCTTAAGGTCAAATTCCTTTTAAATAGTTTTGTGTCATGAAAAAGTAGGGCCAATTATTTGGGGAATCAGCATGCCCTGGAATAATGGCTTCATTCCAT
Organism: Galeopterus variegatus; assembly: GCF_000696425.1. Lineage (NCBI taxonomy): Eukaryota > Metazoa > Chordata > Mammalia > Dermoptera > Cynocephalidae > Galeopterus > Galeopterus variegatus. Next base: position 87,779 of record NW_007730151.1, read on the forward strand.
TCAATACATACCAATTTAAAAAGTTGTAAAAACCATTTACGTGATTTATCTGTCCTAGGTACTAGGTTAAAGATCAGTGAAAATTAGATTTTTAAAACCAGAGTGTTTTAAATAATAAATTTTTTAATGATTTGAAAA
>NW_007730151.1:88429-93414 GCF_000696425.1 Galeopterus variegatus
TAAATGAAGTACTGAAAGTGCCTAATTTCCAATACAGTGCTTCCAGCAACAACCGAAATTTAAAAACTGTTAAAAAACAACTATGGAGCATACAATCTTGTTGAGAGGGCACTGAAGCAAAGGTTAACAATAGAATAAGAGAGGAAATTAATATGTGTCTGTAGCTGGAATGTCATGGGCTGCTTGATATTCCCTGGCGACAAGCAGCTTATGTGTTAGACCCTATATAAGCTCAAAAGGTTCATGGTTTTAGAACAAGGAAATGTTCGTCTCCTTTTTCAGTGAGACTCAAATTGGAAATGTCAAAATGCAATTTCAATTAAAGACACTTCTGACAATGTTCAGGTTGTCTGCCAAATTCTACACCTTGAAAAGGTGCAGGTAAATGGAAATTCATTTCAGCAGGACCAGGGTCCACATGTCTATTTCTATACATGTCCCTGTGTTCTGCATCCAGGGAAATCTTAAGTATGCAACCAGCATTCCAGAAACACTGTTGCCATGGTTGGCAAGAGCGTATATCCGCCTGATGCTCTCCTATGCCGACCATCAACTTGGATAAGCTAAGAGCTACATTGTTTAGAATCTCCTTCCCTCTAGAGTTTTGGGTTAGAATCATCCAAAACCAGGGCCAACTTATCCATTAAAAAAGTCAGAGCCACCCATAATTTGGAAGGACCAGTGCCAAATGAAAATGTGGGGTTCCTTGTTCAAACAGCAGAAAAGAAATGCTGTGAAAGGCACTAAACTATAAAATGTTTCCCTTTCTCCGTAGTCATTCTCTCTCCACTTGTCCTGATTTTTTAAATGTGTCATTTAATTTTGCTCTTCTTTGGACATGGGGAAACTTTCCCATGCAGACCCATCTTGACTCCTGGCATCTCTCCCCCATGACTCCTGCCAGCTGTTGGACCAATGCACTACCCTGCTGGGGACAGCAAAGTATGTCCACCCTGAGATGCTGCCCAGGACCCTGTGCCCAGGACCCTGCTTGGGTTGGATGGCAGCAGTGGTCACCAGGTACAAATGAGATGGGAGGAGGTCGGGCAGGTCCGAGCAACAGTCATTATCTTCTGAAGGTCTTTCCCTGGTCTGTCACAGTGGTGGTGAGACACAGAGGTGCTCAGCAGGATGATCCTTCTCAGCACTGAGGCTGTTGGCCAGCAATGGCCCCACACCCACTACAAGACATTTGGTGTTGGATCCACGAGGCCCCATTTTTCACAGAAACTTCCAAAAGCTCCTCATTGCAGTTTCATTTTGGTTGTTGGATGTGCTTCATCTCTTAGATTCTCCTGTTTCCTCGACTTGTCCACTGAGCTCATGTTTCAGGGTGATTGGTTAGAGACTTCTCCTCTGATACGTTAGCTATCCGTTTCGGACGATGGCTCCTCTCGCTCCTAAACATGTGTGCATAGTCTAATTCGTATCATAAACAACCCCACATCCCATAGCATTCCCAGTGACTCTGCTTTCCTAACTAAACCCTAGATGGCTAGGCTAAAAAAATCCCTCCCATCCGTATACACATATGCGTTTGCAGTGTGACTTACTGTTCCCATCAAAGTGCAGAGCGGATTTCCATTTTCTTGAATCTGGAGTGACAGCGTGGCTTGCTTTAGCCACAGACTATGGCAGAAGAGATGCTGTGAAACCTGCAAGTGTAGGTCTCAAAAGGCCTTGCAGATTCTGTTCTTGCTCTCTTGGAATGCTGAGACCGTGATGTGAAGAAGCCCAGGTCAGCTTTCTTGAGGATGAGACAGCACATGTGGAAGAGAGGCAGGCAGCTGGCACCAACTGGCAGACCCACGAGTGAAGCCATCCTAGAACATCCAGTCCCAGCTGCTCTGCCAGAGGATTGCAGCCATGAGAGACCTCAGGTGAGACTAACAGAAGAACTGCCCAACGAGCCCAACTCAAACTGCTGCTCCTCAGAATTATGAGCAAATAAACTGGTGGTTTTTAAAAAGGCAGGTATAGATAACTGATTTTAAAAAATGGTACCAAAAATTTGCTGTGGTAAAAAAATCTAGAATCTGTGGCATTGGCTTTGGTAGGAGATGGGTTAATGGGCGAAGCATACAAAAGTCGCAAGAAAACTTTTAGCAGAGGATAAAAGCACAAGAAAACTCCTAGAGGATACTGTTCCCCTGTAATATACAGGGCTGAAACAATTTGAAAAACCATCACCTGTATTAACTCAGAAAGTAGAAAATATGCAAAAAGAACATGTAGATCTGGCTAAGGAGAGCTTTAGCTAGGGTGTGAACATACTGGTTTGGTGCTTGTACCTGTGTGTGACAAAATACTGCAAGACAGATGAGCTAAAGACAGAACTAACAGTTTGGGAAGAATCATACAGAGAGCCAAGACTTCCCGGGTTGATAAATGAAAGTCTTCCTAATCTGCCTTTTTAGCCAGCAAAAGATCTCCCAGTAAAAAATAGCCCCAGAATAAATATTAAAGGGTGGGGCTATAAGGCCCTTTGATGAGACCTGACAGTGATTTAAGACAGTGTCTAATAGTTCCCCTTAGCAAGATGAAGTGCCTATAAAAACCTCAAGGTTGTTGTCTCACTGCATCCTGACCTGTGGAACAGGACTAGTTCAAAAGTAATGGTGACTGTAGCATTTATATAAGAGTCTAGTGGAGTAGATATATTTAATCAAACACATGAATTTTTTAAGGGACTTTTACCAGCATGGTATAAGCAAGCAAGAAAGACACTTCAAAAGAAACATGGCTTCTGGGTTCCCCAATTTCTATGGGCAGGAAGCACAGTAAGAAAACAACTGAGCTGCAAACATGGACATTTTTTTTTAATTTTATCCAACAGGGAAGACATCTCAGAGGGTAGAGCCAAGAGCCTAGAGGGAATCTAAGGGTGGTAGACTACAGCGTGGCCCAGGGAACTATCTCAATTTCTATGGGCAGGAAGCACAGTAAGAAAACAACTGAGCTGCAAACATGGACAGTTTTTTTTTTTATCCAACAGGGAAGACATCTCAGAGGGTGGAGCCAAGAGCCTAGAGGGAATCTAAGGGTGGTAGACTACAGCGTGGCCCAGGGAACTATCTTCAGGGAATGTAACTGAAACTTAACCAAGAAGTTTTTCTGTCCCCTGGCGTAGGGACCTGACAACAGCATGTGCCCAGCTGGATTTCGGGATTGCTGTAGAATGGTAACTGACATAAGCATTTTGTTCCTCACTTTTGGAAGGCAGTGTCTATTACGGTTATCCTGCCAGGTGTGCGTGGTGGTGGTGGGGGGGGGTTGGGAGAATGTAGATAACTATTCCTCTTGTTTCACTGGTCCCTGGATCAAGAGGAGCCGTATCTGAGTAGCTGCATCCAACAAGCTTACTTCAGATCTGGTCCTGATTTACATGATGTGATACTGATGGTTTGACCTTAAAGTCATAANATGGACATTTTTTTTTAATTTTATCCAACAGGGAAGACATCTCAGAGGGTAGAGCCAAGAGCCTAGAGGGAATCTAAGGGTGGTAGACTACAGCGTGGCCCAGGGAACTATCTTCAGGGAATGTAACTGAAACTTAACCAAGAAGTTTTTCTGTCCCCTGGCGTAGGGACCTGACAACAGCATGTGCCCAGCTGGATTTCGGGATTGCTGTAGAATGGTAACTGACATAAGCATTTTGTTCCTCACTTTTGGAAGGCAGTGTCTATTACGCTTATCCTGCCAGGTGTGCGTGGTGGTGGTGGGGGGGGGTTGGGAGAATGTAGATAACTATTCCTCTTGTTTCACTGGTCCCTGGATCAAGAGGAGCCGTATCTGAGTAGCTGCATCCAACAAGCTTACTTCAGATCTGGTCCTGATTTACATGATGTGATACTGATGGTTTGACCTTAAAGTCATAACGGAGTAAGACTCTTGGGGAAAGAGTGAGAGTATTTTCATGTAGAAGGGATGTAAATAATTACGGCCAGAGAGTGGACAGGGGTAGATTGTTTGCACAGGGTAATTTGTACATCTCTTAAGCTTGTGTACTTATAAGTACATAATTCCAGGGTTCACATGCTAGTGGTTGGGGATACAATAGCAAGAGGAAACAGATATATTCTCTTCTATCGTGGAGTTTCAGTGTGATGTTTTGAAAGAAATCTGAACACTATTAGGCAGTTAAAATTATTAAGTACATCAGTAGACAGAGTCAGTCTTTTTTTATTATAATGTATTTTTTATTTTAATTTATCAATATGCAATGTAGTTGACTTTTGTGTCCCTTTACCAATTCCTCTTTCCCACTTCCCTCCCTGGCATCAATATCATATCTGTCCACTTGTCTTAATAAGTTCAAGAAATTGTTGTGATCATTGTGTCTTCTTCCCTCCTCTCCCTGTTTGTTTGCATATTTATTTATTTATTTTTAGCTCCCACAAATAAGTGAGAACATGTACTTCTCTTTCTATGCCTGGCTTATTTCACTTAATATAATTTTCTCTAAGTCCATCCATGTTGTTGCAAATGGCAGTATTTCATTCATTTTTATAGCTGAGTAGTATTCCATTCCGTATATATACCACATTTTCCGTATCCACTCATCCGATGATGGACATTTGGGCTGGTTCCAACTCTTGGCTATTGTAAAGAGTGCTGCAATGAACATTGGGAAACAGGTATACCTTCAACTTGATGATTTCCATTCCTCTGGGTATATTCCCAGCAGTGGGATAGCTGGGTCATATGGTAGATCTATCTGCAATTGTTTGAGGAACCTCCATACCATTTTCCATAGAGGCTGCACCATTTTGCAGTCCCACCAACAATGTATGAGAGTTCCTTTTTCTCCGCAACCTCCCAGCATTTATTGTTCAGAGTCTTTTGGATATTAGCCATCCTAACTAGGGTGAGATGGTATCTCAGTGTGGTTTTGATTTGCATTTCCCGAATGCTGAGTGATGTTGAGCATTTTTTCATGCGTCTGTTGGCCATTCATTTATCTTCCTTTGAGAAATGCCTAT
>NW_007730151.1:93424-104580 GCF_000696425.1 Galeopterus variegatus
TCCCATATCCACTCATCCGATGATGGACATTTGGGCTGGTTCCAACTCTTGGCTATTGTAAAGAGTGCTGCAATGAACATTGGGAAACAGGTATACCTTCAACTTGATGATTTCCATTCCTCTGGGTATATTCCCAGCAGTGGGATAGCTGGGTCATATGGTAGATCTATCTGCAATTGTTTGAGGAACCTCCATACCATTTTCCATAGAGGCTGCACCATTTTGCAGTCCCACCAACAATGTATGAGAGTTCCTTTTTCTCCGCAACCTCACCAGCATTCATCATTCTCAGTCTTTTGGATATTTGCCATCCTAACTGGAGTGAGATGGTATCTCAAAGTGGTTTTGATTTTCATTTCCCAAACACTGAGTGATGTTGAGCATTTTTTCATGTGTCTGTTGGACAGACTCGATTTTAAAGTTTGAACAAGCCTAATGCTCAAAACTGTTGGTTTGAGGCAAAGCAAAGAATAAATTTCCATTAGCCTAGTTTCTGGAAATTTACATTTTCAAAGAATTGAATTCTTCCATGCTAAGGTAAACCAAATATATAGCTTTGAACAGAAGAATGCTGAACCCCTGAATATAGATGGAGCTTAGGCACTTGCTGAAATATTATTCACCACCCTATTTCTTACTAAGATAAAGGGGATATTTGATGAGCTAGCAAGATCTATCACTGTAATTATTATTCAGTTATAAGTTTTATAAAGAAAAATTAATTGCTTGTAAAAAAATGAACAAATAACTGTTTTAACATTTTGGTTTCTAAAATTTTTTTCAGACAGATTGCCTTCTGTATAGAGAATAACAATCTACGTAAAGACCTTTATTGATTGCTGTTGAGTGATCCAAATGTAATGTTTACAATGACTTGTGGGAAATTCTTCATCAATGTGGTGGAATGGAAGTGGGTCACAGAAATTAGCATTCTGTCTATTAAGAAAAGGAAGAGAAGTCTTACTGATTGTCAACAAGAATAGCCACAGGTCATGTGTGAAGTAATCAACTTATCCCAGAAGGCAAAGATTTGTACCAAAGTGCAGGACTAAAAGTCGACAATAGCAGGTTCACAGTCTGCACAGAGAAGTGCCCTACTGACAAAACACGACACTCATAATCCACCAGAAATGTTACCATATGGTGTATCATACTGGATTCAAGGGATCATGATTAGAATTTTCTGAATGTAAAAGAAAAAATGCCTACATATATTGAGTATTAACAATGGTATTCATAAAAATTAAACTTACATACTTAACCTTGACAATTGAAAGCTGGAAATTGTCCCAGATGTGTTTATCCATTGATAAAAGTAATTCTTTTATCATTCAGGGTTTTGCCAATTTTTTAATGATTACTGGGCAGATTTTGAAAACTTGATTGTGAAAGCACCAGATAACATCTCTGAGGAATACCCACATGTATACACAGATGTGTGTGTGTGCGTGTTGTGTACACACATATACACATCTCCTGTTTCTCTGTTGAACCCAGACTAATACAGATGTTTAGGGCTTCTTATGAAGGCATCAGCTCAGTCAAAAATCATTCATAACATTAGGAGTGTCGGATGGAAAAAATAGAAAGCTTTTCTATGTTATTTTGTGGAGTTTATAAAAAAGACTTTGAAACTCTGTAGTGTTATAAAATCCAGACTGGGCCAGTTTATTGAATTAACTTAGAAGCTTTTATAGTAAAGGGAGAAAAAAAAAGTGCTGAGGAAGTACTTACCTAAACAAATTACAGTAGTTTTCTACAGACTAGTGTTAAATTTGCAATGAATAATAAACCCTAAAAGTATATAGAAGCTTTATGAAGACAAACAAACAAAAAAAAAGCCATGTATGGATAAGGCACATAACTAATTATCTCTGAGCTACAATTTTTTATTGCTAAATAAAAATTAAAGTGCATTTTTCTCATGAGTTGTTTATATTGACTAATGTATATGAAAGCAGTTAGCATAACTGCATCATTATAGAAACAGGATATACCATTAATAAGAACATCAATTTCACCCTCCCATTATCATCTTTATTAAATGTACTATTATGCAGCGTCTACATTATGCAGTGTCAAACTAACTACACCCAGTCTTACTTGGGAAATTATTTTAAATTTGCCTATTTCCAAAGTTATCAAGAGCTGACTTTTAACGGTGTTATGGCAGACACCTAATCATCAGTCACTAAGGCACATTCCCATGTAAGTTCTTTCCTTTTAGAATTTCTTTTAGCTCTAAAATTTAACAACACATCAGGGAGAGTCTCTATGCAGTACAAAAAGAGCTCAATAACATGTAAACCAGTCAAAGCAGAAAATGAATGCCATGACTGGAATGACGACTTCCCAAAATTTTCATGCCATGTGAACTTTGTGACTGTTAAGAGAAAAAGAAAAAGTCTCCTTGAGAAGAACTAACATCCAACTGCTCCCCTCCTACCCTTGAATAGTAACCTACTTGCCCCTTAGGTTGTGTGGCTGAAATGAGAAACAGTCTATTGTCAGTGTTACTTGACTAAGGCACTCAGGATGCAAAGTGAAAGACACAGTCACAGTTCACGCCTGATGGTATCTGAAGGGACCTGTGACCATCCTCACCCCCATTAATTCATTCCTTCTAGATTGTCAGCTAAAAGGCTTCAATTCATTTGCAAAAATACAAAAAAAGTCTTTCCAGGAATGGTGAGGATTCTAGGAACAAAAATCTGTATACTTCATAAAGCTTTAAAGATTCTGTCTTTAATATTTTGAAAACTGTACTAAGATTTTAAATTCATTTGTAAATACATGTAAACACCTTTTCAAGAATAAAGATACCAAAAACACAATTCTATTTCAGAAAGCCTTGCACATTTTGCTTTTAATTCCTTTTAAACTGTAGCAAATATAATTTGAAACTAGAAGGCTAAGTACAAAAATTACATTGTATAATGTTGATTTGAGCATCACATATTGCATGCAGGTAATGATATTGAACTCTGTACCCCACAGATATGTACAATCAACTATGTTACAAGGAAAAAAGAAAAAGAAAAAGAAGGCAGTCATTCACATTTGTCATTTTTCCTTTTTGAAAAAAAAAGAAATAGTTTTATTCCAAGCATCAGGTTAAAGTGTCTTCCTTTATTAAAGAAAACTTCAAGCATAAGAGTAGTTAGGGATCATCTGGTAAACAACACATAACAAATTACATCAGTAACTAATTAAAAGCCCTGTAAAAATAACTTATCCTGTATCTTCAAGTAATGGGATTGATCAAGAACCTTTGAGGCAGTGAAATGCTGATTCACATCACAAAAGAAATTTCTTTAAAAAAAACCCCCAAAACAAATAAACTTCTCTGCATCACACCCCCTTAAATTAACTTCTTGTTAAGACTGAAAGGTTGAAAACATGGCAGGACACTCCTGATGAGTTCAAATGAACCTCAAGACCACCATCAGCTTGTACTGTTTGACCTGCAAATCCCTTCTTAGACAGTTTTACCTTTCTAAATCCAGGAAAAGGAGACCTGTACAGGAGGTTAAGTTCTTGGCCTTTTATGGAAAATTGTAAACCAAATAGTTGGTAAATTGTGCCTTTAGTTACTATTTGCATTCAATGGGATTTTATTGGGAAGAAATGAGAATATCTTAACTACGGGGGAATAAACTGATTAACATATACAGTAGTTTAAGCAATGCCAAGTACTTTGGGACCAAATCGTCATGCGTATGACTCATTGTGAATGTGACTGCAGAACTCCTTGGTCCCCTTTACTTTCCCTCTTATTCTTGTTGGGCAAAAGGAGAGAACATTAGCTGGTCATTCAGTCCTCAAGAACAAATGTGATTTCATCAAAGCATTAGGGCTACACGTTGCGGCGAGATATGTGTCAATGTATGTTGAATGGTTGGGGCTGGAGGTAACAGAGAAAAAAGGGAAACCAAGAATGGACGGGTGATGGAATTAGCTGTGACTTTTCACATTTATTACATCTCAGGTTAAATTTACTGTTAGTTTGTTTTACCGAAAAACACAATAGCATATAAAGAAGGAAGATGAATTTTTCTTACATAGATTAATTCCACCAATAATTAGTTATTAATAGATGGTAATTAATACTATCCTAATGTTGTTAGGGCACTATAAATAATAAGAATTATATGACAGTTCAGAATCAGGGAGTTAAAATCTCAAAGAGATTTCACTGTTGTACTCCCAGTTTCAACAACAGAGCCTAACTCATAGCATGTACTCAGTAAATATTTAAGTGGATTAATTAGCAGAGGATACAACTGTAGTATTTCTCAATACACAGACAATGTGCAAAGAGAGACAGAGAACGGTATTTTCTGGGATAATCAAAGAAGGCTCACAAAGGTTGTCATATGGAGATCTTTCAAAAACGTTTACCTAAGGAGAAAACAGACATGATATGGTATTATGATACCTAAAAAGGAGAGAGAGAATGGACCTTTCTAGAAATCTGAAAAGTAATCCCGAATATGATCTGTGCCCATACCTGTCTTATTCTGTTCACTGGGGTCCCTACGAGTCACTGGAGGTATATAATCTCCTTGCAATGTGTTCTTGGGCTCAAGCGGAAACCTAAGTAAGTGGAGAAACTAAAAATTATGCATGTCTACAGATAGCAAAATTGACAGCAGAACATGTATTTAATTTGGCATACTTTGAAGGAACAGTCATTCATCGGTGCTTTGTATAAAGTGTTTTGTTTATCTTGATGCATGTTATGTGCATACAGGGCCCATCTCCTTACCTCTTAGGATGCAGAGACTGGTTATATTATGCACAATGAAGCTGTAAGTCACTCTTTTCTCCACCACATAGCCCAACAACCCCACCCCCTGAAGACCAACTCACCATCCCTCAGAACAGCCTATGTTTCTCCATTCATTACTCTAACCAAAGAGAGTTCCTGTACAAATGGAAATATATTCTCCTTTTCAGTGAACTATCTTTGATATAGCTTCCATGTGGATCAACCTCAGCAGTGATACTGGGGCAGAAGTAGGGGATCCATCCTCTCTCACCTCTGATTATAACCCTGTTTGGGACCATAAGAGGAGATAATGGCATCTTGCACTATATTATTGAGCCCACTTGGGGGGCTCAATGGAGAAAGAAATGCCCTGTGTTCAGTCATCTTAAATTTTCTGGTACAAAGCAACGTCTAACTAAATAACTGGCATGTTAGAAAAACTTGACATGTCTTGAAATAGCTAATCTTTTTATTTTTTATTTTTGCATCTGGAGAAAGTATCACAAAGAATTTGGGTTAGCCTGTAGAAATAAGACTTAACAAGAGACTTATTGTGTGCCAGGCACTGCTGTGTGTGCTGTATTCGCAGGGACTCATTTAACCATTTCCATATCCTTATGAGACAGATGCTTTTACTATGTTTCAGTAAGGCAAAACTTGCTCAAGGACGTTATTAATTGATAAAGCCAAGAGTTGAACCCAAGTAGTAAACTGTATAGCTTGTGCTGTTATCCACTAAGCTAAGCCATATTTCTGGATTAAAATGTTTCCAAGGGACTTGTTACAAAAATACAGAAGAATAAAACTATGTCAAATCAAAGGCAATTGTGAGTTAAACCTTATATTTTGCATAATTATAGTTGGTCTATATGAAACATAATGTGTTTTGTTCAACTTGTAGTTGCAAACATCTAGTTAGGAAAATAAAGTATCATTTTCAACTCTGAGGTTTGATGATGCACTTAGTTCTTGAAAAGAAATAGTGCATGTTGACTTGAAAACAATATTCTATAAAATTGGTATCCAAATACTTTGAGAAAGTCATTCAAAAATGTACTTATTCAAAACAAACTAAAGGATGAAATGATCTAGTTTGCTACATGCTTTCTAAACTTAGCTCTCTCAGCTTGGTAGCTGAACATCTTCAAAATCCTTTGGCCTTGGTCATTACAAGCCCCACTCCCAACTTCAAAACCAGCTCTGGTTCCAGGAGGGGGGATTGGTGTAAAGACCGTTGCTAGAGGCTCCATTCTGTGCTTTTATCTACTTCTCTAATAACTGCTTCCCACTAAGCAAAACACTCTATGCTCTGCTTCCTCCATGATTCAGTACCCTTTCTTAAAGCTCCATCCCCAGTTAAAGAAGTCCCTTATCTATTCCTCTAGTTTCTTTATGAGGTCATTGACACCTCATAGCTGCATCATTATGCAAAGAGCACACAACTTAGAAGGCCTGCTACCAACTCTTAGATTTGGTAGTTCCAAGCTAAGTAAATTTTGATGAATTACTTAATTCCCTGAGTATTAATTGCTACATCTGCAAGATAGTAGTACCCATAATAATGTGGGACTGAGTAAACTATTAATGCCTTAATGGTGGAGGTTGCACAGGATGCATGTTTTATTCCCAATACCCAATCCATAGTCACTGTTTATAAGCAAGTGCACAGTGTATTCATACATAGAAGAATGAATAAACCATCTCCCACTTGATTCTATGGTTCTTCCTAAAACAAAGTTCCAGGATTTCTCAGTCTGGCATGTCCTGTGAGCTCCCAGTTCCTGTTTATACTGTGACATCTAAGGCTGAATCAGTATAGCCACAGGTTTTTGGAGCTGCATTCCATTTCACAAGGTAGGATGGAGCACTGAAGACTTGATCTGATAGTTTTCATCTGTTTATTATTTTTCCCTGAGTTACCCCAACTAATAATATAATCAAAGCTCAAAGCATCATCATAAAAATTAAATTCTGCTTTCATGGACAGCTTTTTCTTTTTCATTGGACTGTCAGCTACCACTAAAACCTCTAAGGCAATCTTCCAGACAAACACTGATGGTTGTGCTGAAGTACATGACCAAACAGACTCAGAGATGGGTTGACAGTTTCCTTACTAGTGCCACATTGTGTTATGAGCTGGCAGAAAGTTAGGTCAGACACAGCCAACACCTGGAAAAATCACAGAGGCATCCAAATACCGTTGTCCATGGCAGAACACCAAAGACTGGAACTGAATTTCCTCCATTCAACCTGCTCCAGCAACGCGCAGTTGGATGAGGACACAGCAGCTCTCGTTAAGCTTGCAAGTGCATCACTGTGAAGCTCGTGGTCAGGACATGGCAACAATTTAGCATCAAGACAGAGATACCAATCCCTGTCTCCCAAGCTGTTGTGTCCATACAATTACCTTAATGTGCCCCAGATTTGAACCCATTGTTGATGTTCCCATTAGTTACTGGACCTATTCCACTAGTGCCACCAAAATGCCACTCTCCAAGTCAAATGGCAGTGTCAAATCTCCACCAGCGAGCCCTGGAGGGTGTCCGGCCTTCAGATGCTGAGGCCAAACTCATCAAATGGCAGCACTTTGGGGAAAGGGCTTGTCAGCAGAATGGATGGAAAAAGCAATCTTACAACTTTTTACGATCATCTACAGAGGGTAAAGGGACAGATAGTGCTAGAGCAAAGTATCACAATTGCAACAAATCCTCACGGAGCAAGGGCATGTGCCTGTCATTGTTCTCAGCGATGCCGGGGATGAAAACAGGACAGTGCACAGCCTCTGCCTTCAAGGAGATTGCAACATGGAAGGGGACTTCATCGTTAGTTAATAGAAATGCTACTGACTTTTGTGTGTTAATTTTGTATCCTGCAACTTAACTGTATTCGTTTATTAGTTCTAAAAGTGTTTTGGTGGAGTCTGTAGGAGTTTCTATACATAAGATCATGTCATAATTTCATTTCTTCCTTTCTGATTGGGATGCCTTTTATTTTTTTTCTCTTGCCTAATTTCTCTGACAAGAACTTACAATACTAAGTGTCTATCAACAGATTAATGGATTAAAAAAATGTGGTACATGCACATAATGAAATATTACTCAGCCTTAAAAAAAGAACTACATTCTGTCATTCATGACAGCAAGATGGAATTGGAGAACATCACGCTAAGTCAAATAAGTCAGGCACAGACAGACAAATGCCACACACATAATGAAATATTACTCAGCCTTAAAAAAAGAACTACATTCTGTCATTCATGACAACGAGATGGAATTGGAGAACATCACGCTAAGTCAAATAAGTCAGGCACAGACAGACAAATGCCACATGTTCTCACTAAAACATGGAAGCAGAAAGTATAATGGTGGTTACAGAGTCTGAGGGGTGTGGAGGGTGAGGAGATGATGGTCAAAGGGTACAAAATCTCAGTTAGACAAGAAGAAATATGCTTTTTTACTTTTTCTGCGATCTATTGCACAGCATGGTGAATACAGTTAATAGAGTATTGTACTTTTCAAAATTGCTAAGAGAATAAATTTCAAATGTTGCTACCACAAAAAGTGTTAAGTATTTGAGGTGATGGATATGTTATCTAGCTCGATTTAATTATTCTACATTGTATTCATAAATTATAATATAACTTTGTACTCCATAAATTTATACAATTATAAATTGTCAATTTACAAGAAAAAAAGGGGGGACTTGTATAGAAGATATAAAGAAAAGATGATTTAAGAAGTTTGAGATTAAGGAACCTAGGTGAGAATTGCACCTCTGACTCTTACTTGTTATTACTTGTTATGAGGTAAGTTATTCAAATCTACAAGCCTCAGTGTCCTCATTTATGTAATAAGTAAAAGACGTACCCTTTAGTAGATAGAAAAGTGAAAATTGGTTTGTTATATGGATTAAAAATAAAACTGAGTTAAGTGAACTCCGATGGATTGTATATTAAATGTGAATAGTAAATGATAAACCTAGAAGAAGAAAATGTAAGAGAATATCTTCATGGTCGAGAGTGCAGAAGGATTTTTTTTTTCGTTAAATTTTTATTTTGTCAATATACAATGTATATGATTATTATGGCCCATCACCGACACCTCCCTCCCTCCTCCCTCTCTCCCCTCCCCCCCAAGAATGTCCTTTCCATTTGCTTGTTGTAACAACTTCAAAATAGTATAGTTGTTATATCTTCTTCCCCCCCCCGGTTTTTTTTGTGTGTGTATGTGGGTGAATTAAGTATAGTTCTTATATCTTCTTCCCGTCCCCCCGGTTTTTTTTGTGTGTGTATGTGGGTGAATTAATTTGTTTATTTTTTAGCTCCCACCAATGAGTGAGAACATGTGGTATTTCTTTTTCTCTGCCTGACTCGTTTCACTCAATATTATTCTCTCAAGGTCCATCCATGTTGTTGCAAATGGCAGTATCTCATTAGTTTTTATAGCTGAATAGTATTCCATTGTGTAGATATACCACATTTTCCATATCCACTCATCCGATGATGGACATTTGGGCTGATTCCAACTCTTGGCTATTGTAAAGAGTGCTGCAATGAACACTGGAGAACAGGTATACCTTCGACTTGATGATTTCCATTCCTTTGGATATATTCCCAGCAGTAGGATAGCTGGGTCATATGGATATACCACATTTTCCGTATCCACTCATCCGATGATGGACATTTGGGCTGATTCCAACTCTTGGCTATTGTAAAGAGTGCTGCAATGAACATTGGGGTACAGGTATACCTTCGACTTGATGCATTCCATTCCTTTGGATATATTCCCAGCAGTGGGATAGCTAGGATATTTTTAAAGCATAATTTTAAAAAAGCCATAAACCATAAGGTGAAAAGTGATTAATCAGATAACATTACAATTAAAGATTGAAATTTAACAACGGTCAACACACACAGAAACTAACAGACAGATGGCTGATTGAGAAAAAGTATTAAATAGACAGATGACAGATTGAGAAAAGATATTGGCAAAATCTGTCACCCACAAGTTACAAACACCTAGAATGTACTAGAAATGTATAGAATGCTCAGTAGAAAATGGGCAAAGTATGTGTACAAGCTATGCACAGAAGGAGAAACCCAAATGGCAGTAAGTAGATGAAAGAAGATTCAAACTTATTTGTAATTAGAGAAAGCAAATTAAAACAATGATATGTCATTTGCAATTGATCACACTGGCAAAAAATAGAAAACTGGATGGATAATTGCTACAGTGCAAAAACAAAATTCTCAGGTGTTTCTGGTGGGTACAAGACTCATGCAACTATTCTGTAACTACTTAGGCAACTAAAGCATTATTGTTCGTTATGACCCAGCAATCATACTCCCAGGTATATTTCTCAGAGAAATTCTCACATAGAACCATAAAGGGACACATTTACTTCAATGTTGTTTCTAATAGTGGGATTGCAAGTTGTCTACCACCCCTTCCACCCAAAATAAGTAAGAGCACACTATGGAACAGTGCACCGCTATTAGAATCTATCAGAATATTACTGCATTAGCTACTGGAATATAACATGCATCAACCTGGAGAAATCTTAAATGCATAGGACTGAGTAAAAGACATGAGAGATGGAATGATACGTATAACCTAATACCTTTTATGTAAACCCATATGAAATAGTAGCACATGGTTTATTATGACACAACATTCAAGAACACATATAAAACATATTGTGATGATTTAATAACCATTTGCAAAAATGATGTTTCTCAGAATGTGAAACAGGTCTGGCTGATGGGGAAGGTCGATGACTTCAGGTTGGTCCCTTTTAATTCTGAAGCACTAATGATGAGCTGCAGGAGATCTCGGTCTAGCAGTCAGGAGGTGTTTAGATTTGGGTCTCAGCTGAAAGGAAGAGAAAAGAGCAGATGGAAGGGCAATGGGGCCAATATATGGTAATGCCCACAAATTATTAAAGTACAAGGTGGGAAAGGATGGTGGATGCTGGAAAGGAAATAAGAACTCGTCAGTAGATAGGGAGAGATTACTTAACAGTATCTGTGGACGGAGGGTGAGGGGGTGGTATGAAAGGGATAGCTTGAGTAGTAAGTGAGTATATAGAGAATAAAAGAGGCTAAATTATATCTCAAGGCAACCCCCCCCAAAAAAGCTGAGCCATTTGTTTCAAATTACTTGCTCTATTATTTAGTTTAACTATTGAGAAATGACATATTGAAGGAAGGAAGGAAGGAAGGAAGGAAGGAAGGAAGGAAAAAAGCTGAGCCATTTGTTTCAAATTACTTGCTCTATTATTTGCTTTAACTATTGAGAAATGACATATTGAAGGAAGGAAGGAAGGAAGGAAGGAAGGAAGGAAGGAAGGAAGGAAGGAAGGAAGGAAGGAAGGAAGGAGGGAAGGA
>NW_007730151.1:105580-112563 GCF_000696425.1 Galeopterus variegatus
AGGAAGGAAGGAAGGAAGGAAGGAAGGAAGGAAGGAAGGAAGGAAGGAAGGAAGGAAGGAAGGAAGGAAGGGAGACAGAGAGCGAAGAAAGGTCAGAAATCACATTAAAATAAGAATAAAAATCTCTATCCCAAATCCATAAACTGGATTATCTAAAGAAGACTTCTGAGGCCTGATAAATCTCCAAACAACTTTAATGTAAAATATCCTGAGAACTGCTGTTCTTAAGTTATTCCCTTGATTCCAATCTGCTATCAGCCAGAATCAGAAAGGTCCCCAAGATAAGAATAAATTTAAGATTTACTTTTATTGAGCCCAATTATCCTGTTTTAGCTCCACAGGACGCAACAAATATTTTTCCCAAAGTGGCAAAAAGAAAAAAGAAACTCTTCCACCTGTGCTGTTGTCGGAGCGTTCCCATTTCTGAAAGCCTCAGCCCAATTTACAGCTTTGCTCTCAGGCAAGTTTATGCCACATGACTCATTGGCTTTGCCAAATAACTGCACTCTCCGATGCTTTCAATACATGCTTACTAAATATTCCTAACATACTATTTGCTGGATCTAGGAATATTATTTAAACAGTCAGTCATCACAACAATTTGAGCTGCAAAAAGGGATGAAGAAAAGAGATGTTTGCTAGAGATGTTATAAGGAAAGAATACGGAATGCTTAGGAACTGATTTGAGTTGGGGAGCATGTTGCCATCTCAAATTCAAAACAGTGACAGAGGTATGCTGAACAGAAGGAAGAAGATAATAATTTTATTGTTATTTAAGGAACAGGTTGATGGCAAGAAGTCCTCTCATTATCGTTAGATAAACAAAAAGTTTAATGCTTCCCCCAAATTCATGTGCATCAATGCATTTATAGAATTTTACAAACTGTCATCAAATAACAGCAGCTATGAAGAAACACACATGTCAATTCCTCTATACACAGAGAAGAATGACAGTAATTGTTTTAAAGCTATTGCTAGACTTATAATGAGTTTGGAAGACAAACTCCTCCTGCCCCAAATTGTAGCCCATAGTCTGTGTCAGGATGTGAGAAAGACGTCCTACCTAAAAATGTTCTGTGAACATCGGTAATGAAAAGCTACAATGTCACATCTGGGGGGCTTTTTGTAGCTGGAAAATGGAAATCAGTGGGGTCTTGCTCCCTAAAGAGCCACATTTCTCAAGCACGGGAGATCCGAGGGTTGAATTGAAGAGAGGAACATAAAGAGTCAGCCATGGGAACTACTGACGTCATGCCCAGCACCTCAAACTGCTAATATCCTTGAGGACGGGGAATCAATAAAGGTGATATGATATTGCAATTGGAAAAATCTCAGTACAAGGCCTCCTCCACAACCACCATGCAGGAAAAGGAAGAGAGGAGGTGTCACACTGGCATTTAAATGCTTTGGTTATTAGAAAGGACACGTATCCTTTTGCTTCTAATCAATTGGCCAGAAGAATGCAGACGAACTTGGCCAGCTGCAAAGGGATTAGGGAATTCAGTCATCTGTATGATTGGAAGAAGAGAATTGGGTTTTGGAGAGCAAAGCCATGTCTACCAAATCCATGAATTGGCTGAAGCGTGATATTTTTTAGTCCATCAATGAAAATAGTTTACTCTGCTTGTTCTTTGGGCTTCGAAGAGTTACTTTCATGCCCATCCTTGAGTTCTCCTCAAGCATCTGTGTAGAATTATGTATTGCTAGTGTTAAGTTTCTAATCACTATAGGGGGTGTCTACAGAAGATGGTGAGGGATATTGAAATTGAGATGTGATAATTTGATAACTGATATAAATCCTTAACAAATCTTTGCATCTTGAGACAGATAGATGCATTAATAAATTAGATGGATGGAAAGATCCCTAAATACATATATACATACATAGGATAAATAAATTCAGCAATAAATGTATTGGGTTTTTTTGACCTGAGATTTCAGTGAGTCAAAGTGATACTAATAATTTAAAAACCAGAATTACAGGGGCCGGCCCGGTGGCACACTGCTACAGTGCGCCGCTTGGGAAGCGCGAGCGGCGCTCCCGCCGAGGGTTTGGATCCCACATACATACCGGCCGCTCACTGGCTGAGCGAGGTGCGGGAGCAACACCAAGGGTTGCGATCCCGTTGCCGGTCACGAAAAAAGAAAAAAAAAAAAAAAAAAACCAGAATTACAGATTTTAATATTAGAAAGAACTTTTTAACTGTCAAAATTTCCCAAAATGAATTGGATGGCCTTGAAAAACAGTAAGTGGCCAATTTCTAAAAGTTTTCATAGATCCTACGATAACTCAATGGGAGTCTGTCAATGGGCATCCAATTTTAAGAAGGGAGAAAGATGGTAAAAAGGAAGATCAGAGAGATCCAACCATAGTAGGAGTCCTTGGAGTACACTTCTTAAAAATTTCTGTAAATGCTCATACAAAGAAAATATTTAAAATTAACAAGATCTTGAAACCTTAATTTAAAAAAATGCTAAAAAATAAAAATAATAAATAAATAAAGTTGATTCTAATGAGCAAAAAAAAATACCCCTTAATTAATGTCTTTTCTAGTATTCATTCCAAGCTGTGTAAGAATTCAGTTGTTAAACTAGAAATAAATTGAGATAAATATACATTTGTCTCTTGGAAGGTGGGATTATGCTATAATTGGTGTCAATTGTTTCCTTCATAGGAATTTTCCAAGCACGCTGCATCTTTTCAACAAGCTACCCTAAGTTAACACACCTATGTACGTTGCAGAAATTTTTATGTACCATCAGCATATTTAAGATCCTTACATTTTTGTTTGTATTTAGAAAGGAGGGAGTAACTCCCATGTGCTGAGAATGCCAATTGAATTAATGATTCTGAAATCATATAAGCTATTGCCATATTACAATTTGAGTAAGACAAAATTCAAAGCAGTTTAGGTAACATAAAATACTAAATAATCATGAAAATTAGTGGATTGTGAAATGAATGACCACCTACCGTCACCGATGAGGCTGGCCCGAGACTCTCCAGTTTATTAAAGAAGGCATAAAGTATATGAGAGTGAAAGAATTTACAACGCCTGAAGCTCAAAATACACCCACACAATTGTTTTCTTGATGCTGTTTGCAAACTATTACAACAGAACGTTATCTATTTTACTGGTCATTTGAGTTTTTTGCATCCAATAAATCCCTACATTGCTTCATGCCCAGCTTTGCCCTTTTATTTAAATCATGCAGGTTGAATTTGGACTGACTGATAATCTGAAGCTCCTGGATATTTAAATCTTATCACTGATGTCATGTTAGGTTTCCAGACAGTTGGCTAAATTAATTCTATCCACCTCATTCTCCATCTCGCCAACTGAATCAGTGTGGTATCTATGGAGAAGAGTCTCCTGCACCACACTGTGCTCATTTTCCAAATCGTACTGAACTAAAAAGCAACTAGTTATACACTGTGCTTTGGTGGGTCTCAGACAATATGAAAAAATTCTAATATTATGTGTCCAGAATATAGGACACCACATAAACCTGCTAAATACTGAATGAAAGAACAAACATCTGCTCCTCAGTGGGTGTGAGGGCCCACGACATCGGGACTCCACGTATCCGGGCTGATTGCCGTCAGCTATGAGCAGCAGAATGCTCACCCAAGAGTATTGAACAATAGCACACTGAATTATCCCACGTAAAAATAAAGCCTTCGAATAGACAGAAGGAGGGGATAAGCAATGGCTCGACACCAACAGGGTGCTGGGTTGATTTCTCTTCCATTTTCTTCCTCCCGTGATGGAAGATGTCTGCAGAAGTTTCCAGCATCACACCCTTACAGCAATGACCCAAGTGGGAATGAATGAGAGGGAGTAAAACGGAGTTCTTCTTGCAGCTTCTGTTTTCAGAGAAAGGAAGCTCAAGCTGGTATCTCCTCACATTTATTGGCCAGAACTGGTCCATGATCTCCTGCAGCACATGACAGACGAGGAAAGTGTCTACCATTTTGCATCATGGCAGATGGGATAGATTCCCACTGAGAAAGATGGGAGAGAGGATGGCTGTGGAGGTGCAGCCAACAGGGCCCAACACAACACATAACTCTGTTTTTAAACATAGGGAAGTCAGAGGGATCAAAGCCTTAAGTTATCCTGGTCCATGTCAATGGTAGCTAAATTCTACACTGTTATTTTAGTTATATAGACATAGCTGAGAAAAAAGGTGATGTGATGTTTCTTATCAATCTGGAAATCCAGTGCACTATGAGGTCCAGGAAATGGGGTCACTTATCAGAGATGTTATAGCTTTTAAGAGATATATATATATATAAAAGACCAGGAAGAAACCTTGTGAAGAAACAACATTTAAAACAAGCTCACTGAGCACCAACAGCACTACAAAAGTAGACATAAAACTTAAGACCAAAACAGAAGATGATATTCACAAAAATAGAAGAAAAATCAACCTGTACGGGTAGAAGTGTGGGTCTAGTGAGTATGGGAAGAAGAGGGCTAGAGAGGAAGGAAACAGATGCAAATGTCAACAAAAGGGCAAACTGGACTGGAATCTTCCATGTGCAGTGGTTCATTCTAGGGCCAGCGGAGAGCAGCAGCCTGTCCTATCGTCTTTCAAATGGGGCAGGCTGACTAGGACCTCATAAGGAGCTCCCGTCACCCCTGCCCCATGATGTTCATGCTCCTCAGATCCCCTCCCCAGGAGTGTGGGTGTGGCCTGTGACTTGCTCCTGGCCAATAGACAATGGCAAAGGCAAAGAGATTCTATAGAAGTAATTGGGTCCCCACTCAGATGGTTTTGAAATCAAATGAAACATTATCCCAGGGGGTCCCAACTAAACCAGACAAAAGTCTTTGAGAGACTGGCCCTCCCTAAGGTGAGAGACTCTTTTTGTGGGCTTCACTGAGTAAGTGGCCGTGGGAAGCAGCCCACCTGGGGTGCAACCAAAGGCAGCCTCTAGGAACTGTGGGAGGCCCCCACACATAGCCAGCAAAAAGGCTGGGACTCTCCATCATATAGCTGCAAGGAGACGAATTCCATCAACAACCTGAACTCCTCCCCAGTTAAGCCTTCAGATGAAAACACAAGCAAGACAAAACCTCGATGACAGCCTTGTAAGACCCTGGGCAGAACCAGATGAGCTGTGCCCCAGGCTCCTGACCCATGGAAACCATGAGATTAGAAAGTGTGTGTTATCTTAAACTGCTAAGTTTGTGTAATTTGTTATGCAGCAAAAGAAACTAAAACATTATGTTTGCTCCTCTGGTATCTCTTCTCTACCATTAACTTCTTATTTTCCATTGAAGATCTTTTAGTTACTAACAAACACCTTGCTTGTTTCCCCCAAACAAAGAGGTGATTGTTTTAATAGTTAAAACGTAATATAGGCTGGAGAGCAGATAGTTTTACAGAATAGTAGAGAGAAGGGAACCTAAGTTAGTAATAACAGCTAACATTTATCAAGCATTCCCCATGTGCTATAAGCATTTACAGTATTCCATTTTTTATATATATATATTTGAAGTCACTAAAATAAGGTAGGTATGCTAGCTTCCCTTTAGAGATGAGAAACTGAGGCACAAAGCGCTTGAGAAACTTGTCTAAGTTTACTCAACTAGTAATTTGCAAAGCTATTTGAGTTTAGGAATTATGCCCCCAGATCCTGTATTCTCAACTACTCGGATTTATTATTTCTCAGTGCAAATACATGGTCATGCTTTAGCCATACCTAATGAGATAAGGACATCAATCAGCCGACAAACACCTAATTGTATGGGGATCACTGACACATTCCTGTCAGAAACGTACCTCCTGGGTATTTTTCTCTGCTGAATGAGCCATCCTAGAGATGACTCTGTTAGCATCTCTCCTCCGTGGAATCTCATCCTCTCCACATCCACCTCAACTCAGTGGGACATTCTGGTAGAATATTCCTTCAAACATTATATTTTAAAAACTGCAAAATGTGCCAACTAAAGTCTATGTATGGCTCTGAGGCTGATTAGGGAGGTGATGAGCTATAGCAAAAAGAGCACTGGATAGTGACACAGTGACACCAGTTGAGTATTGGTCAGTAAATCACCTGATCTCTCTGGACTTCAATTATATAATCTGTAAAACAGGGATAACGATTATCACAAGGCTGTTGTGAGCATCAAATGAAAAAAATGTATGAGAGATTTATAAAGTGTAACATTCTGCACAGATGGATGTGGTTAGCCTATTGTCAGAGGAGTGAGCACACAACGTTACTTTCACTGTATTGTGCAGAGTAATTCTGAATAAAAGTTGGAGACCTCTAAGAAAGCTTTTTAGCATAAAAATTTTATATTTAAAATTCATTTGTTAAATAAGGAAACAATACTCTCCTCCCCAAGAGCAGGACTGTTTTATTCTGGTCACAGTACAGATACAGTGTTGAAGTTGATATTTGGGGTTGGCTCTTTTGGGATAGATCTGTCATTTTTCACCTGTTAGATGTCAGGATATGTTTCACAGTAAAAAGAAAAATTATATTTTGAAGTGATTGTAACTACCCTTTCTGTTTGCTGAGATTGCATGTGTGTATCTTATTTAACCCCTAGAAAGTGGGCATGAAATAAAGGGATCATGGGTGTATCATGAGAGCCTTTTCCAAAAGGCAACATTTATTTTCAAGTGTTTAGATTGCCGAGACAAGGATTTCTCTCCAACGTACAATTTATCAACCTCCTTACTCACTGTAAAATCAATCTGTTCTGTTTGTATGACATAAACAACAAGTCATTTCTTAGGAATGAGGCAGACCATATGTGAAGGTGTTTTAGAAAAGCACAATAGGGAATACGCCAATCAAAGAAGCATCTGCATTTTATTTCAATGTCAAATCACATGTGTGTTATAAAAAGGAAAGTGTATCACTCTTATTCAAGAACAACTTTCCTGTTGTGATGTATATAGTTAACCCGTACCTTCCCTAAGCAACACATTCAGGTCAGCTACATACATTACCAGCCAAG
>NW_007730151.1:113320-131753 GCF_000696425.1 Galeopterus variegatus
TAAATCATCCCAAGATCCTTTTCTGCTCTAAAAGTGTGTGATTCTCTGGTTGCTTACCCACCTATTGGAATAGTACTGGAAACATTTTAAGATTGTCTTGTTACAGAATCTTCTCCCCAGTAGGGAGTTAGGTGCTTCTGAAAAGTATGCTAACTTCCTTAAGCCACTGGAGTGATATGTACTGCTTAGCAGCAGTCATTAGTGCAACTTCCAGAGGTACTTAACATAGTCTGGCTTACTTCTTTGGAAAAAACACTGTACAAAGATGAAGGTATTGCATTAGGAAGCGGGGAACCCAATCCACTTCACAGGCAATGATTCACAGGCAAATGAGTGATTATTTACGTAATTAAATAAATGGTCATTGCAAACTTTCTCTTTGAAGTCCTTCCAGTGGACAGTATCTTTTTGACCTGAAATACATGTTCTCATGAATGCATATAATTGTGTCTATATAGACTCAAGTTTATTATACAATTTCTAGGACTCTCCTTTTATTCACTTTCCTTTCTATAGAACAGAATACACATGTGTCACTACAAAGCACCAGTGGGACTCCTACATCTACTGGTTTCAAATTGACTACAAACAATAGATATTAATGTGAGGTGGTAAAGGGAGTACAAGGGTGGGCCTGACCATAGGGAGCACCGATGTGAAATCACTCCAGCTGAAGACTTTGGAGAGGAGAAGGAATTTCTATTTCTTTTTTTTTCTTTTTTCTTTTTGTTTTTTTTCGTGTCCGGCAACGGATCACAACCCTCAGTGTTGCGCCCGTACCGGACCGGGACCGGCAACGGGATCGCAACCCTCGGTGTTGCACCCGCCCCTCGCTCAGGCAGTGAGCGGGAACCGGTCTATATGTGGGATCCAAACCCTCGGCGGGAGCGCCGCCACACTCCCAAGCAGCGCACTATAGCAGTGTGCCACCGGGCCGGCCCAGGAATTTCTATTTCTAAGTAACAAAATATAAAGTCCTGGGAAAGGGCTCAGGTGTTCTGGTTCAGAGTATATGCCCCCCTCTGGGTCAGTCACCGTGGTCATACAAACTTCTCAGACATCATAGCCAACCTCTTGGAGTATGTATGTGTGTGGGGAGTGGGGGTGGAAATCTATTATCAGAAAAGACAGGGAGTGAAGGAATTTGGGGGAAAAGAGCATGTCCAACAGAAAGAAATGACAGCCTCCACAGACAAACTGACCACGCACATCTGAAGTCAGCCTTGAGTTTTGTATCACTGGCCTTTTCTCCAGAATTTTCTTCTAGAAATACCAATATTCTTATTTGACACTTATTTTTCATATATTAATTCAACAAATTTTTATTAACTGCTTTCGGATTACAGAAGTATCCAGGGATACCTCGGAGATCTCATATTATCTAAAATATGAGAAGAAGTTAGTCAGTCTATCACACTATCTATCAATAGAGTCGACCTGTCTATCTATAGTTATGAATATTCAAATAAGGGGGTACTTCCCAGTATGTAACAATCTTGCACTCATATATCTCAGAGGAAAAAAATGTAAACATCCTGTGAGTACAGGTCTTGTGGCCCAGAGAAGACAGCCTGATGCAGACCCTGCCAGGAATGAGCCAGAGGATTGTCACCTATGGCCACCTGATGCTGTTGACAGCAGGCTGACTAGGGTCAGACGTGTGGGAATAGTGTTCTCTTTTACATGCTCAGAGGCAACTTAGTTGAGTATCTTTCTGGCTGAGAAAAAGATGTCTGACAGTATTAAAATTATATTTTGGAAGCATTTTTTAAATTATTGGCAGCTACAAATGATATAAACTTGCATTTGACTAGCTAAAGTCTTATATTCATTGAAAAAATAGGGCCGAGCCCATGGCGCACTCGGGAGAGTGCGGCGCTGAGCGCGCAGCAGCGCTCCCACCGCGGGTTCGGATCCTATATAGGAATGGCAGGTGCGCTCACAGCGCTCACTGGCTGAGCGCGGTGCGGCTGGTCTCAAAAAGGACAAAAAAGAAAAAAGAAAAAATATTGGATTTGTAAATTGTGATTTACTGAAGCTTTAACAATCAACCAAATTCACCAAAAGCAGCATGTTCAGATGAGGCACTGGGGCAGGGGAGAGGGGTGAATTAGGGTGAGAGACAGAGCATGTAAGAAAGAAAGAAAATACGTGTGTTTAAACTTGCTGCACTGGAGCAAATACTTCCCACCCAACGTCATATATATCTTTGAAGCTGGTTCGTACGGTATTCTGTGTTAAATGCATTTTATGGGGATTTGGAGAGGATTTAGGTAAGGGCTGCCCCATAAATGATTTACCGGCTCTAATAAAACATCAAGGAAATTGTTCAGATTGTATCTCAGACCATTTAAAACAGAAGTTTATAGAAGTCTTAGCAGCCCCCATATCCTCAACCCCGGTTTAAAAAGAAATGCATATAGTGGTTAATTATCCCATATTCCTTTTTTTTTTTTTTTTTTTAATGGTAACAATTTCAAGAGAAAGAAGAGATTGGAAGTGAATAAATACTTACGACATCCAAGGGGCTTGGAAGAGAGAGCGAGACAGAGACAGAGAGAACCGGTCACTCATTCATCCTCTTATTCACTCCTTCATTAAGTATTGACTGATCATATCATGTATCAGGTACTCAAGGGCCAAGGCCTAGAAACCAAGGACTGCCCGGACCAGGGGGTTTCCGCCTACAACTTCTGTGAAGTGAGAGGAAATAGATATGCATACATAAATGAGATTAAGATAAAAGATCATTTTAAATGGTGGAAACAAAAAAGGTGATGAGGAAGTAAATAACCAAAATAGGGATGGGTCTATCTTTATGTAGAATAGTCAGAAAAGGCCTCTCTGCAGAGGTAAAATTGATGCCGAGACCTGCAATATGCACAGCCAAGCACAACACTAAGAACTTTCCAGATATAGGAGACATTAACTGCAAAGGCTCTGATGTCATAAAGTGTCCAGCATGTTTAAAGAACAGAAAGGAAGGCAGATGTGGTAAGTGAGAAATCATCTTACAGTGACCTTTGCTCTCTATTTTAACTTTTAGAAAAGATATTTTTCTTAACATGTATAATTATTAATGTTAATAGAAACAGTTGCCTTTATTAAGAATCTCTATGTTCCAGTCACTGTACAGAATATCTTACATAATAATCCCTCACCATTCCCAATCACCTTCAAACTCCACAGTGCAGGAATTATTATTCCAGCTTGATGCAGGAGAAAACAGCCTCAGAGAGCTCAAACCAGTTCTTCAAGGTCACACAGCAGTAGCAGAACGGGAACTCACACTCAGCCTGATCTATCTACGAAGGCATTTTTTAACTTTCATTTTTTCTAACTAGTTTGGTTTTTTTTTTTCCCCACAAATATTTATTGAGCCCTGTGCCAGGAGCTGTGCACACAGAAATGAATGAAGTAAAATGTGGTGGGTTGTGTCCCAAAGACAGCTACACAGTGCCTTCCATCTGCACACGCTCTTTTGCAATGTCACCACCTCATCAAGAGGTGGAGTCTCTTCCTCCTCAGGCTGGCCTGTGACTTATGATGTTGACCCATAGAATAGCTTTCCATGACGTGTCCTGCCTGAATTCCCAGCCCTCAGAATTGTGAGCAAAGTAAATGGTCTTTCAAGACACTAAGCCTTCAGCAACTAAGCATGCAGCGCTGGATGACCAAATGCACCAGGCACCCAGCGGGGTCGAGGGAGGCAAGCCTGTAAATATTTTAGGGGCTGGCCAGATAGCTCACTTGGTTACAGCACAGCCTTCTAATCCTGGCATCCCAGGTTCGGTTCTCTGCATCGGCCATCCACCAAAAAAAAGAAAAAGAAAACAAAATTTTAAAAATAATGCAAGTCTCCTTATGCTCATCACGATAGCCAAGATATAGAATCAGCCTAAGTGTCCATCAAAAGACAAATGGATAAAGAAAATGCGGTATATAAACACGGCGGGATACTATTCAGTTTTATAAAGAAGGAACAACATGGGTAAACCCGAAGCACATGATGTTAAGTGAAACAAGCCAGGCACAGAAAGACAAAGACTGTGTGATCTCAACTCAGACGTGGAATCTAAAAAAGTCGAACTTACTGAAGCAGAGAGTAGAGTGGTGGTGACCAGTGGCTGGGCGGTGGAGGGATTGGGGAGATGTTGGTCAAAGGGTACAAAATTTCAGTTAATTAAGAGAACTAAGAGATCTATTGGACAACATGGAGACTACAGTTAATAATGCATTGTCTACTAGAAATAACCAAAAGAATAGATTTTTAAGTGTGCTCACCACACACTCACAAAAGATGTTAAATAGTGAGCCAATGCATATGTTAAATAGTTTGGCTTAGCCACTGCACAGTGGATACATATGTCAGAACATCATATTATACACAATAACTATACACAATTTTACCCATCAACTAAAAAATAAAAAACAATTTAAAATAATGTGAGCCGTGTCATGAGAGAACAGCAGGGAAGCGTCTAAGTCAATGCAGAGCAGGGTGCGCAAACTTTTCTTTTAACGAGGCACGTAGGAAATATTTCAGGCTTTGTTGTCCACACTGTCTTTGTCACTTCTTCTGCCATTGTAGGGGGAAAAGCCATAGACAATATGACCAAATGGATGTGTGTGAGGTCCAGTTAAGCTTTATTTAGGAATACAGAGGTGGGCAGCATTCGGCCCTGGGAACTGCAGCTGCCAGTCCCTGGTCTAGACTTTGTCCCTTAGAGCATCGGGGGACACCTACTGAAAGATGAGTGCCTGAGACTTAAAAGATCAATCAGAAACTGGAGCTCTGAGATACTTGGGACCCTTCAGTTTTTATACGGTATGTGCAAAATAATGTCACTGTGAGATTGCAAACTCTGGACTCTGAAAGGTCATGCGTGAAGGGCATCAGGGAGTGGAGTTATCACAGAAAGCCTGTAAAGTAGGCAAAATAGAGGAGCAGGGGGCCTGTGAGCTTAATTGAACTTTTCCCATAGAGATCAAGAACTTAGCGTGAAGCCCAAAAGAAGCCCCAGCTCTCTGCACACCGCAGTAAGCACCTGGTACCTCTGCTCTGGCAGTTATTTCATTGAATTAAATCTAAATGTACATGTCACCCTCCCCTTAGCGTCTATCACAGACTGAGAGTTTCTGAAAAACAAAGAGCATGTCTTTTTCTTATTTGAAAATAACACCCCTTGCATATTTTTTCTTTCTAGAAGAGACATGCATGTTTCTTGTCTTCTGGGCTCTTGGGCTCCTTTTCCCACCTGATGCTTCTCAGGCAACGCCCTGTTAGCCTGGAGACCACACTCCCGCTGCTCCGGGAAAGCACTGGTGAAAGTGTCGATAGTGCTCAGTGTAAGTGAAGACCAGTAGGAGTTGTAAGAAATGTGACTGCACAGAGGAAATCTGAGCTGATTCCGTGTCCTCCAGATGGTGGCTCCAGGATGCAAATATGACAGCAAACTCTTTGAGAACCAAGTCAGAGGGCAGATAAATGCCCCATAGCAAAGCCATTTAGGCACCAGATCTTGGAGTCACCATGGGTCAGTGGATAGGAATGGAGGACTTTGACAAGCCACTGTCTGTTCTCCTTTTCTAGGCCACTCTCTGTCCACTGCCACTGTTGTCCTTACCACCACCATTGATGGACACCACCATTGCAGAAGCCTCCTGTACTCAGTACCTTTGAGAGGCTCCATTGGTCACTCTTTTACCCCTTTTTTCATGCTTGTGATATGTGTGTCTCCACATACACACCACCAGGTAGAGAAAGCAATAACAATGATCTGCTTAGATCTTAAGTGAACTAAGGGTTGCAACCTCTGGCTACCCTCCCATTTCCATGTCCAGACTCTGCACATACCAAATGGTCACCATCTCTCCACAGCAGTCTTCCTCCCAAGATTTGGCTCAAACTTCTTCTGGGAACCCTTCTCCACTCTCAAGTAAATTAGGCCTTCGCCTTGTCCATATGTGCAAGAGGCACTTTGTGTAATTTTTTAAAAAATACTGTTATCACATCACCTTGATGTTTTAAACATCCATATCCTTCCAAGTCAGTGTACATATCCTACAGCCTAAAATAGGCATGCAATTAATATTTCTTGGATAAATAAATAAGAATAGAATAGAATAAAGGCACACTGGATTCAATAAGTTTAAATCTGAAGACAGAAAGACAGGATATAGTCACTCATCAAACTGGAAATCGGTGTTTCTCCAGTTCCTCCAAGTAAGATATATCCTGTGAATAACCTTTAAATTCTCCAGTTCTCCAAACAGTTGATTTTTCCTTCACAGAATGACCAGTCAGGCTATCTCCCTTGTCAGAGAAATTAATAAACAAAAAAATGACTAAACAAAGTATTTTATTAATAGCAGATAGAAAATTCACCTGGTTTCAGTGACATTTTCCCCAGAATGACTTATAGATTCATTGATCATGAGGGAGCACAGTTGGCCATAGTTTTTGCATTGAAATTATTGTTTTATACTCCAGATTCCCTCACTCGATTCTTGTCTCCATAAAGGCAGAGAGTACAGCTTGCTTGTTTTTGTATTATTTCACATGGGACAGCTTCTGTAAATGTTGTTAGAATGAACAAATATAATCATGGTCACGGTATTTGTATTTAATCAGGACTTTTGGTTGCAAGCAAAAGTGCAGCACAAAGTAGATCTTGGCAAAAAAGGAAATTGAAGGAAGGTTTGAACAACCAGCCTGCAGAGAAAGCAGGGGGGCAGCTGGATTTCAGGAGCCCAGGAAGCAAGGACTTGAAGGCAACCAAGACTCTCGTCACCTCTGTTCTCTGCTTTGGCAGGTCACTTTATTCCAGCATTGTCATCAGTAGCTCCTGAGTCTCACAGCCTGAGATTCTCAACAACAAAAATTGAAGCTCAGGATGTATGCAATATCAGTGAAGCTAATTTACTAGAAACTGAGAAGTTTGTGGCCCGTGATGATTGGTTAGGAAGACAGACCAAGACCTGTGCAGTCCAACCGTGGACTCTTGGGAGTCCCATTACGGGAGGGAGTGGGAGAAGGCAGCTAACCTAGCAGGGCTCTTCCTCCCCCTCCCACCAAAACAGCTCCGCTTGAATTGGTTTATATGTTGGGGTTTCCTGTAAGGTTTTATTACAAAATGCTACTGATAAAAAGTAGTATGAAAACTCCGAGTCTAGAGAAGGAGAAAACTAGGCATGACCTGTGTTTGTAAGATAGTTGTGTGACAACTCTTCTTTCCCTTTTTTAAGACTCTTCTCAAATGCTCTTAATTATCATTTGTCAAAGGTCAGTTACTTGAAATTCCTTGATTTCGGTTCATACAAGATTTAGCACAGTTCTTAGTTGGAATATTTTGCAATCACAAAATGCTGCTTTGCGTTAGCAAGCGGTAGTAAACAGGAAAAGCTTAGAGCAAAACTCAGGTGAAATAGATGACGTGTCATCAGATCTCTAGTGAACTCAATAAGGCTCATGTCTTTTATGACAAAATTGATTGATTTGATTACCTTACGAACAAAATCCAGTTATGATAGCTATCAACTTAAGGTACTTTTCATTGTGGCCTTTTTTATGTTTTTTAGCCTCTATAGCTCCTATACCAATAAAAGTATTTTTGATCAGATTATTCAGTGTTGGTATTTTTAATTACTCCATTCTGGAGTAAATTAAAAAGTGCCAAATATTTTTCGAAAAGTATGAGAGCTTTGAATGGTCCCAACTTATACTTTATTAGTACACATTGCTAGACTGCTTAAAATATGTTATTGTAGCTATTTAAATTTTAAAGTTGATGGCATTTATTTATGAATTTCTTAGCTATTTTATTCAATTTCACTTGATAGAAAGTTGAAATTTCTTCCAAGAACTACATCGTAGATTTGGTTTCCCCACCAGAACTTCCAATTTGTTAAAGTATAGGTGTTTCATGACAGAGTGCATTGAATTGCTTTCTGTTTGTTTGTTTGTTTGTTTGTTTGTTTGTTTAGAATGCAGAATTGTTTAATTCTGAAGCAATGGTTATATGATTAAATTGCTATTTTTTCTTGAATTATTAACAAATACATAAAATACACAAAATAAATCACATTGATCTTTCCTAATATTATTAACATTAAATTAGGAATCTGAGAGCCCTATGGCTATTAGCCAATAGTTAAACTGCAAGAGAATAAAATATGCTGCCCCTTTCCTATAATCTTTACTAATAACTGGAAAATCTGAGTGCTGTAACTGAATTTGTAAATTGCACACACATGCCACACATTTCTTTGAAATATTTTTCTCTCCTAAAGAGTAACATTTTCAAGTACCACGTGCTGTCTTGTAAAACACTCTTCTACATATCTCAGGTCTGCATTCCACCCTGTCTTGAAATTTAGACATATTTCTTATTTATTTATTTATTATTGGTTATGAATACTCGTGGGGTACAAAGCTGATTGTCACCACTCATGCCCAAGATGTGATGGCCAGATCAATCCTGGCAGGATGCCTGTTACCACAGATTGCTATTATATACCGTGTCCGCCACGTATGAACATCTATTCTGTTTCTCCAAACTAATTCACAGTGGAAATGGAATGGAGTATATTTCTTTGTGTCTTTCACAGCATCTAATTTGGTACTAAGCACATAGTAGATGTTCAAGAAATAGCTATTAGAGGTCATTTCGTTAGGTACTTACATTACATCAACAATGGAATCTACCTCCAGTTGCTAAGTCCTGAAGAAAAAGACCTATAAATTCTAAAACTTGCAAAATTTTCTGAACCTTTGTTATTTCCTTTAAGAAATATCTCAATTAATGCACTAAAAATTCCTCCAACTGGGTTTTTTGGAAGACATAAAATCACAAAAACTAGTTTATCTCCAAAGAAATGAGCCCAAAGAGGAAGAAAACCACAAAGAAATAAGTTTTTACTCCAAAAAGAAGGTAAATGTGTGCAGAGAAATTCCCAGGTTAGTACAGGGTGTGTAAGCCTGCTCACATTGATCTGGTTTAATGATCTAAACAGTCCACCGAGCAAAAATTTATATCTTAAATCTATGCCAGAGAAATAACGCTTTAACTATGCTATTGTTGACATTTAAAAGACAGAAAATTGATCCCCTGGCCCATTACAACTTTAAGTCCTGTCTGTACCCTGAATCCAAAGAGCACCATCATTAAAAAAATTTTTTTTAATTAAAAAACATTTTTAAAAAGAATCTTCCAATCTTTAGATTGAAATGTCTTTAGGAAGATAAATATTTATACTTTAAAGAGAAATTGGTGGTGCAAATTTGTTCAAGAACATCACATTTTGTAAATCACATATCCTGACCTGCTACAGCAATCAAGAACAAATATTTAAATATAAATGGCTAAAATTCAGAATGTGATTTTCAAGTTCATGAACCAAAAATTTGGTTTTTGAAAAATTCCCATTCAAACACAACACTGGGGAAAAAATACAACATTGGTTAGGAAACAATGAATGAGCACTCTTCCAAACACAACACAAACTGAGAGGAAAGAGGATTTCCAAAAATTTTGAAAACCTAAAGTGGATAGTGAAAAGGGTAATCAGATGATGGTCAGAAGGCACATATTTGAATCTTCTTACTATTTTGCGAACTTAGGTGGATTTGTGAAAGTCCATGAATTGAAGTTTTTTAATCTGGAAAATGGAGATAGTATTTATCCTACATAGACTGCAGAATTCTTAGAAAGACAAACATTTATATACATAGATGTATATATTTTTAATATAACTTATGGATGTATATAATTCTTCTTAGGAGAAACAACACTTGAAATGTTTTAGAATATTAATATTAATTTTAGTATCTGGCAGAGGATACTATATAACATAGGTGATCAATTGAATATCTAACACCCTTTCTTGTGCATCTATTATTATTTATTATTTTATTATTATTATTAATTATTATTATTTTATTATTTATTATTAACAACACTTAAAATGTTTTAGAATACTAATATTAATATTAGTATCTAGCAGAGGATACTATATAACATGAGTGATCAATTGAATATCTAACACCCTTTCTTGTACATTTATTACTTATTATAAAGCTGCTATGTAGAAAATGTTATCAGAACTAAGTCTCTGGGCCGGCGCTCCCGCCGAGGGTTCGGATCCCACATACAGACCGGTTCCCGCTCACTGGCTGAGCGAGGTGCGGGCGCGGCACCAAGGGTTGCGATCCCGTTGCCCGTCCCAGTCCGGTACGGGCGCGACACTGAGGGTTGCGATCCATTGCCGGACACGAAAAAAGACAAAAAGGAAAAAAAAAAAGAACTAAGTCTCAAAGTTGTTCTAGCTCATGACAGACAAACCTGTTTAATTGTGTTAGGTGTAAGGAAGAGCAGCTCAGGGTTCCTATATTGCTGTTCAGAGGCATTTGCCCCATAGCCATGATTCCTTCCATGGGCCTAAGAATTCATGGAGAAGGGCAAGGATGACGGGACACGAGCGAGGGTGTCTTTGTGTGGAGTGAGAGCTTGCAGTCCAAAGGCCAGTGACACCAGTGTGGCAGAAAAGCATTACGGTGTCAGCACAATCAGGCTCCACTCAGCAGCAGGATTTCTTCCCCGAGCCCCAGACGGGGTCTTTGCACAGCTCTCTGGGGAGAACCGTTCACCTGCCCATCTGGCCAGATGAAGAGCAAAAGGATCGTTTTCATCAAAAGAGAGAGCCTCGCAAAGAGGAAACAGTGAATAAAGGACTGAAGCTTGAGGATTACAAAAGCTTTTGAACTGCCCTGGGAAGATCAGAAGTGAGCGGCCAGAACTTTTAATGCCCGCCCAAGTGATGCTCACCAGTTTTTAAGAAGGCAGGGGAGGAAGGTTTGGGGTGGAGACACTCTGCTAAGAGGCGTATATTAATAACATCACAGAATTGCAAGCCATAGATAACAACAACAAATACCAGGTGCCTCTGAAGTATCAAAGCAAGTAAATATAACATCATGTTCATTCTCATCGGTGCTGTTATCATCATCCAAAAAAAAAATCATAGCTCCAAATTAAATCCAGCCTAAATCCCATGACCATCCAGCAGGAATACCGTTTCCCCTTTCTTTAATTTGTGCCTGATGTGTTTACCAGAGAATTTTACAGGACAGGCTTCCATTAACTGAACCCCGGGGAAAACAAGGTATCCCTGGCTGTGTAGCTCAGGACATATCTGGTGAGACCCCCAAGTTATGAACCTCCTGGGGCTTCTGTTTCTGCTCTTTGGAAGACAACTAGCACCCCTGGTCACTTAGGACCGCAAGTTCAGATTGTTCTCTGATCATTTCTACCTGATAAACTGATACTTCACATTTGAAGTTTTACATTAACTTCATTTTCCCACAGTCTTTAATATTAACTGAATGTATCCAAATTAATTCCTGATGTCATGAAAAGTTAAGAGGAGAATAAAATGCTTAAATTGGAGTATGCAGTCTCAGACTGAGTCTATGTTTAGAAGGTGGGATAACTGCCCTTACCCATAACACTTGGTTGCTTATAACTTAGGTGTGTTTCTGGCTCTGTCTTCCCACAGCATGGACACTACTGAGACTGTTGTAGATTTTAATCATGTTCCCCCCCCTCAATCTCAGTGAAGCTTGAATTGTGTCCCGCAAGTTTATGTATTAAAAACTTGCTCCCCAAGTGACTGATAAGAGGCTGGGAAATCCTATTAAGGCAATTGAAAGGTGGAACCTTGAAGAGGTGATTGGATTATAAGACTGTGCAATAGTGAATGGATTAAAAATGGTGGTCGGGTGTGTTTCTGAGGGCTTTAAAAGAAGAGGAGAGTCTGTCTGTCTGTCTCTCTCTCTCTGCTCTCTCTGATTCCACCATCTTGCAGTGTGAGACCCCTGGGTCACTGTTGCCACCACCAGATGGACTTTGGACTTCCCAGCCTCAGAAACTATAAGCATGGGCTGGCCCGGTGGCGTACTGCTACAGTGCGCCGCTTGGGAAGCGCAGCGGCGCTCCCGCCGAGGGTTCGGATCCCACATACAGACAGGCCGCTCACTGGCTGAGCGAGGTGCGGGAGCAACGCCAAGGGTTGTGATCCCGTTGCCGGTCCCAGTCCAGTACGGGCGTGACACTGAGGGTTGCGACCCGTTGCCGGTCACGAAAAAAGACAAAAAAGGAAAAAAAAAAAAAAAAGAAAGAAACTATAAGCAATAAATGTTGTTTTTCTTTATAAATTACTCAGTTTCAGGTATTTTGTTAAAAGCAACAGAAAGGGACTGATACAGAGACATATTTCCAGCATATACATGCACGTGCTGCTTCTGGAAGTGATTCAGAGTTAGGACACCTTTCCAATATGCCTGACCTTCAGGACTGTCCCCAACAATTCACTTGTCAACTTTAGAATATAATATTAAAATGAAAATGAAAGAGAGAACACCTTAACTGAATATGTAATCTCAGAAAACATAGGGAAGAACTGTAGGTTTTTAGAGTGAACATATGCATTCCCACCTTACCTGCTTTAGCCTTTCATCTAATCCCAATGTTAATCAACAGTTGGAATGAGAATTTTACAGACACATTTAAAAGGCTATCAAATCCATGAAATTCTGGAAGTCTTATGGACATATCCTTTCTTGAGTTTCCCAAAGACTACACATAAAAGTATCTAATATGTAGTATGTACTAAAAGGCTGTGAGCTTTCCTTCACTAATTCTTTTTTTTCCTTCCTAGTGGATTGTACCTTGGTTTTTATATCTTAGCCTTTGAGTTAAGTTTATAAGAACAAAGAAGTAGAAAATATATACCTGGCTGAAAGGAGAAAGGAATATGCAACTTTTTTGGAAGAATTATTTCATGATTGATACAAATAAGAAGCAGAGAACCTGGTAGTCTGAGTTCAAAGCCCAGCTATACGCTTGCTAGCAATGCAGTTTTGGCTTATTTATTTCCTATCCCCATGCCTCATTTTTGTCACCTGTAAAATGGGGATAATGATGACAATAGCAGTATCTACCCCATTAGTTTGTTGTAAGATAAGATGAGTCATTTGATGTAAAGGACTGAAAACATTCCCAGCATCTAGTACTTTCCCGACACGCAGTAAATGTTATTTGTCATCGTTACGAATTTCACTAAACTTTTGATTCTTAAGCTTTCTTCTTTAACACAGTCTGTGATATAGAAACAATCATAATTGTGAATCCTGCAAGTGGTCATCTGGACATTAAAAACTCAGTCATTTATTTCATTAGATGGTGGCCCATCATTTAGAGATGAAAAATAAAAGACTGACTGTAAGATTAGTCTTAAGAGCAGGCATGAAAGTTGGCTTTATAAGAACTATATTTATTTAGTTAAGAAGGTGGGGAATTAAAATAATGAATCAGATAATTTGCATTTCCCATTGTACTGCCAAGTTGGAGTGAAATCCTTTTCACTTCAATTTTCTAGCCAGGCTAAACTTTCTGAATACTTAAGACTCAAAGTCACTTGGTCTAGGTAGATATAGATTTTGAAAATGATTATCTAAAAACTGAATCCAGTAATGCCAGCAAAATTAATTGAGCCAATGTTTTGGAAACCCAGGTTGCTTAATTTACCTAAGTTTATCAAGATAGTTTCTATACAGACTTCATGACGGACACAATCACACCAAATAAATCACTGAAACACAGCACAATCAGCACATTTTCTAATCACCCTGCTCGAGCTGGAAAGAGTCTTGTAGACTGATTAATTTAACTGAAGTCTTCAACAGCTTAAAGCAGTCTGATTCCGATGTAATAAAAATTTATTGGCATTGCTGATTTCTCAAACGTCAGCTACTTTAGCATGTCCTGTACTTCAAAACCTGCTTTGAAGACCAAATTACTTTCTACCTGGAAATACATTTTAAGAAATCATAGTTAATAATCAGGGGCTGCTGTTTTCCTGATCTTTCTGCAGCCAACTTCTATAGCCTTCATCTTACCTTACAGTATAATTCATGGTCTTCTTTTAAGAGATTGAGATCACAGTCCATAGGGCAGGGAACAATTTTATTAGAAATGCTCCCTAGGGTTAAAAACAAAAAGGTGGAAAAAAATATATTACAGATTTTTACTTCAGAGGATTGGAAGCTCACACTGCTGAAATCTAAGAGCTTATATAAGGCCTGACAAAAAGGGGTAAAAGAAAGAATTCTAAAAAGGAGGCTCCAAGCTCCTCTGTGCCCCCAGTTTTAATTCGGTCAGGGTATGAACTTCAGGTAGAACTCAACCATGAACCACACCACAGGGATGTAATTGACAAGCAGCAGCTGTGTCTGATCTGCTTTCCTACTCTCATCTGGGTAGGATTCTCTATCATCAGCTCTGTTTCTGGGATCACGTTTTTAGAGAAACTCCCATGGATTCAATGATCCAATATGAAATCTTCACACTAGAGAATTCTGTTTTCTGCCTACAACCAGCTCTTCTCACCTGAGCTACTATTTTTATATCTTGCATGACATGTTCTATACCTGAGTTGCTCAACCCCAGAACTATTCCCATTTGGGGCTGGTTAATTCAGTGGGGGCTGTGCTGTGCTCTGTTTAGCAGCATCCCTGGCCTATACCCACTGAAAGCCAGTAACACACCTCACCTCCATGCCCCCCAGTTGCGGCAACCAAAAATGTCTCAAGATGATGACCAATGTCCCCTGGGGGATAAAATATCTTCAGTTGAGAACACCATTCTAGATCACGAACTCCTTGTACACAGTACATCTTGTTCATCTCTGTGAGGAAAATGGAGACAGACTGTTTGGGCTCCCTCACTTCATATGTGGCTGAGCACGACTCAGCCTGTCTGATGTACATACGTTAACTGCACATGTGTACCCATCTGTTCCTTAGCTATCTGACTCTAGTATAGAGACAATGGCTCTGATCCACTGGGGGCTGAGTTCATGTTCCAAATAAAGCTTGTCAACCTTGCCAACAGTTCCCAGGATCTTTTTCCAACTACCTGGCCCGTGACCTGCATATGAGGGGTCTGTGACCCAGTCTGCACAGAACAGGTTTGGAGGGTCTGTGACCCAGCCTGACAATCCCTGTTTCTCTTGTTTCTCTAGCACAGGACAATCTCTGTTTCTCTGTTTCTCTAGCATAGTACCTGACACAGAAAACTTCCTCAACAAATGTTTCTCAAATGAAAAATTAATAAATTGGTAAACAGGACATAAGCAAGGTAGTACTACAGCTTTCTGCCTCTCAAGCCATTGGCTTGACCTCTCACTCTAAAGAACCCATATACGAAGGCCTATCCCCAGAGGCTTGTGACAAATATCCTGGCCCAGAAGCTGCTAGAGCTTGGAGTACCTCTGGAGAGCCACCGCTCTGACTAGGAGGTTGATCTGATAGTTTTTTCAAAAAGGATACATAGATTATGAGCAGTCAAAGCCTTGTTTTCTGTCCCCTTTCTCCCTCCAGGGGTTGAATGCTGCCATCCCATGCCCTTTGGAATTGCCCTTGTGGATATTTTTGAATGAGATTTTCAGCAGTATAATATTTAAGGACATGGGCTTCATATTAGCATGCTTTGAAAATCTTTTCTTCCCCAGGGACGACACCACCAGCCTCTTGCTCCTCAGCCTAAGTCTTTGTGGATCATGCATTTAGGGAAGAGATGGTTTCATTGTATCTTTTGCCTTTGCCCCCAGTGGATTATCCCAAACTAAAGGCAGACACCAAAAAGCATCCTTTGGAGAAAGTCGGATGGGTCAGGCACCACTTCTCCGAGACACATGACACTTCACTCTATTGAGATGAGATCATGCAAACCCTTGGAAGAGCTTCCTTACTTTGAATCTAAAACAGAATTTGTTGGCCGGCCCGGTGGCGCACTGCTACAGTGCGCTGCTTGGGAAGCGCGGTGGCGCTCCCACCGAGGGTTCAGGTCCCACATACAGACCGGTTCCCGCTCACGGGCTGAGCGAGGTGCGGGCGCAGCACCAAGGTTTGCGATCCCGTTGCCGGTCCGGGTCTGGTACGGGCACGACACTGAGGGTTGCAATCTGTTGCCGGACACGAAAAAAGACAAAAAGGAAAGGTCCCACATACAGACCGGTTCCCGCTCACGGGCTGAGCGAGGTGCGGGCACAGCACCAAGGTTTGCGATCCCGTTGCCGGTCCGGGTCTGGTATGGGCACGACACTGAGGGTTGCAATCTGTTGCCGGACACGAAAAAAGACAAAAAGGAAAAAATAAATAAATAAATAAAAAATAAAAAATAAAACAGAATTTGTTGGTTGCGAGGTTGATAGGGTTAAAATCAAGATGAGAAAGGGAGGAGAAGGGAAGGAAGTGGAGAAAATATTTTTATTTAGGTTTTCAGTATATTATTCTTTTTAAAGCTTATAATTGAAATTCTTAGTACATAGTTGCTAGCTAGCTAAAATAACAAATATACACTAATAATAGAATGCATTGCTTAGTATTTTCTAAGAACTCTACACATCAAGTATTGTTTACTCCACACACAGACACACACAGCCAACTGTTAAAATAGTTATCCTTATCCCATTTGACAGATTTGGAAATTGAGACTCAGACAGATCAAAGAACTTCCTTCAAACCAGACAGCCAATTAGTAAAAAATATGAAATTTAGTCTCAGTTCTACTTGACCTGAAAGCCCACACATTTGATCCTTGTGCTGAATCTTACTTGAGAAATGGCACCCTATTTTCTACTTGTATACATTTTTAAACATTGGACAATGTATTCATTTTTTATTGCTGCTGGAACAAATGACCACAAACTTAGTAGTTCAAAGCAACATTCATTTATTATCTTACATGTTTTGTGGCTCTGAAATCTGGGCATAGCGTGGCTCAGCTGGTCCCTCTATCTAAATTCCCACAAGACCCAAACCAGTGTATCACTGGCTGCAGCTCTGATCTGGCCCTGCAGTCCTCTTCAGCCTTGCTGCCTGTTGGCAGAATTTGTTTTCCTCTCACACTTTCCATGTGGTCAGCAGCAGGTCTGCATCTTTTAAATACTGTACTTTGAATCTCTCCAACTTCTCTTCTGCCACCAGCCTAAGAAAGTTCCCTGCTTTCAAAGACTCACATGATCAGTTTAGGTTCTCCCTCCTGACATGTCAAGGCTCTAAGGATTAGAACTTGGACATCTTTGAGAGACAATCTTAGAGATTCTGTGTACCAGGAGTGACTTCTGGTTTAATGGTATTTCTATCCTCATATGGTAAAATGTAATAATGTGTGCATGGTAAGGTAATAAAGTCCCTATCAAAGAGAGAGACTCCCAAATGTCCTTAACATTTTCTTTGTTTTCATGTAAAATGCTCTTTGCTCTAAAACTCATCTTCCTTTTTATAAAAATGTATTATATACACATTATATAAACAATTATATACACATTATAATTATATGTACATTGTATATGCAATTATATACACATTAGATAATATTAATATGTGTGCTATATAATTCTATACATCATATAATTATTATTATACATTATATAAATGTGTGCATAAAACAAATTTTTACCAAACTGTGATTATACCACATATGTAGTTTGCATCCTTCTTTACGCTCAACATATTGTGTTTCTTGCTTGTTATTAAATATTTCCCTGAGTATGATTTTTAATCACTGAATAGTAGTACATCCTGTGGTTTTATTTAACCAGCCCTCTTTGACTGGATATTTATATCATGTTGAAACAATTTTACAAAAATTTTGATGTTTATCTCTGCTTATTTTATTAAAATGAATATGTAGGATCAGGAATACTAAATCAAACAGTTGGGATTCTTGCCTTTGCACTACAAAAAATATATATATCAAAATTCATACTGTAACCAGCAATGTAGGAAAATATCCAGTTATTCATATGCTTGCAAAAACTGTCACCCTATTTTTCAGTTTTGCCTACATAGTAGACAAAATAATATTTCATTGTTATCTTAATACCCAATCCCACAAATCTAATGAATTTAAATATTTTTATGTTCTCTGAGCATTTATGCTTTTTATATTGTAAATTCCCTTTCATGCTATTTCCGCAATTTTTTTTCAGTTGGAATATTGAACATTTTCTCTGTAATTTTCATCTTTCCATATTAAAGATACTAACTCTTTGTCTGACACAATGGTTCAAAAATATTTTTCTCTGTTCACAATATGCCTTTTCATTTCTTTGAGGGTTGTGTGTGTGCACGTGTGTATGTGTGCACGTGCGTGAGTGTAAGGCATCGTTTTCAGTCTCGGGTCGTCACTTGCTTCAACATTCCCCTTCCTTGTTGCTCCTTTTGCAGAATCTGTTTACAGAATCTGTTCACACTATGTCGTCAAACTGTAGGCAATGAAAGAATTCAAGGGGGTCCTGCGTGGCTTTCTTTCCTACTTTCCCACTCCCAAGTGAGCAGCCACCACCCCTGGGGTCCTGCCAACACCTC
>NW_007730151.1:131931-137708 GCF_000696425.1 Galeopterus variegatus
CTATCTCATTAAGTAGTTTCATGGCCATTCTTTCCTCCCTTCTGCCATAATCCTCGCTTGAACCTTTGTCACTCCCCACCTCGCAGCTAAGGTCGGATAGATGGATGGAGGGAGGGAGAGAGAAAGAGTGAGAGAGACAGACAGACAGACAGACAGACGGGGGGGGACTCTTAACTGATATAGAAGTACACTATACACTTTTATGCAAACTTGCATTTTTCATTGAATCATGCTCATCTTTACAAGTCATAAAATATAAATTTATTTCTTTTCTTAAAATGGCCTTTTTTTCCTTGATCCCCCTTCACGTCTTCTATCCACAGTCCCCTTGCTTCTGTCCATGACGCTTCCCTCACATAACCCACTTTATTTCCTTCATGTTTAAGTAACAAGATATATGCACACACATATCTATGAACAAATGACATATACCCTTATAGAGGTACTTTTCACTGTTGCACAGGAAGATTATGTGTTGTGTACACCTCCCTGCATTCATTCTCACTCAGCAATAGCTGGTGGGATTTTCTTCATGTCAGTAATTATAGTTTCATCATATTCTTTTCAAAGGCTATATAATATGCTACAGTTGTAACATGACTTATTTAACCATTCCCTACTAATAGACATTCACTTTTAATCGTCATTTTTATTTTCCTATCAAAAGGAATGCTACGATAGAATTCCTGTTCCTGATCCATTCATACCGGCGCTGGTATTCCTCTGGACAGACTTTCAAGGTGGATCTACTGGGTTGAGGAGTTTGCATATTTTAAATGTTAATAGATATTGCCAGGCTGCTTTTCAAAAAACTTATTAAAAAATACATTTTGGCAAACAATATATAAGAAAATCTATTTCCCCAAGTCCTTGCCAAAAATAGATCACATTTGAATTATTAACTTATAATGTTCTTAGATTATGATCAGAGAGGTGGCAATTATTACTGTATTGTGCACAAATATACAAATGTTGTTAGATTTTATATTCAGCTGCTGTTATTTGGCATATGTAGGTCGTGTCACTATAACATCGCTTTCCTAAATTAAACCTTTATCATTATACAATGTTCTTTTACTGTTCACACCTTTTTAAACTCTAAACAGCAACTTCCTTTATGGCCTCTCCAGGTTTATTTTTGCTTTGCATTTCTGGTATCACTTGATTCAGCAATAGGGATCAACTTTTCTTTTTCATTGTCTTATTTTTATTTACTGTAAGAATTATATGGCTGGGTTTTTCTCATTAACTCAGTCTGACAGTGTCTTTTACATGAGGAATTATCATATTATTATAAACAATTATTTGATTTTATTCCTT
Organism: Galeopterus variegatus; assembly: GCF_000696425.1. NCBI lineage: Eukaryota > Metazoa > Chordata > Mammalia > Dermoptera > Cynocephalidae > Galeopterus > Galeopterus variegatus. The sequence goes on from NW_007730151.1 coordinate 133,252, forward strand.
TTTTATTCATTTTACGTTTCTCCCTTCCCCTTTTTGTTTCTTTTCATTGCAATTAGCTTGGGTTGATACTCATTTCTCTTTTCATTTTGCTCCTTAATGTGTGTGTTCTCCTGTGCTTCTCCGTTCAGTTATGATTACCAGGGTCACATGCATGGGGTATGAAGTTAGATGTGAACTGACAGATGCCTGGTTGTAATCAAGGAGTGGTAGAGACCAGCCCAAAGGGAGAGAGCCCTGGCAAAAAGAAGGATATAGAAAGGGTGCATCTAAAGAAAGTGAACCGGTGCCCCTTGGAAGAAGGGGTCTGCTTAAAAAACCCAAACAACTTCTGTAATCATAACAACACCAGACAAATAAGACCCTCGCTGCCTCCCATCCTGCCCCTAACCAGATCCTGAAAGGACCAAAGCCACAATTTGCAAGACGGAGGAGGTGCAGAAGCACAGAGTCTGGAACAGAGAAGAGTGGAACAGGCTCTGCCCTTCCTGCTCAGCTTTTAGGGCCAGACTGAGACACGCTGTGGGGAGGGCAAAGCCTCTAAAGATGTTGAAAATATCTTTTTATTACCAGTCATACTAGTCAATGGTTTACGACTGGAGGCAGGGATGCAAACATACGTGAGGGCTGCAGGTTCACCACAAACTTCCTTCACAGAGACCCTCTCCTTGTCACTCTAGCCCTGCACAATACGTTTATGGTCAAGATCAAGAGCAAGGACCACCTCGTTCCGTGAAGCTTCTAAAAGTTTGGATCAGGTGAGGCTATCACCAGCAGCTGTTTTATCGCACACTCTGCATTACCCCTGGCTACATCCAGTGCGCCTCAATCTAATTGTTTTTGTTTGGTTTTTTTGTTTTTTCCCTGGTGTGATAGTTTTCCTTTTCCCTTTTATTCATTAACTGACCTGGACTGTTTTTATTTTTAGAAACATAATGCTTATTTTGAAGCTTATAAAAATATGGAAATATATAAATAAGGAAACAGCCATTGCCTACAATCCCAAAATAACCACTGTTAACATTTTGGTTATTTAAAATAGAACCTCCCTTCATGCTGATTTTCATCACTTTCTATCCCCTCACCATAATTTCTTTTACTTAATAAACTCAGTGTCCTATTTATTTACTCACTCTACTTTCTATCTTCTTGACTATGTTTTGTCCACTGCTGCAACCTTAGGTCCTATAATAGTGCCTGGCACATAGAAGGTACTTAGTAAGTCTTTGTTAAATAAATGAGTCAATATCATACGCACACACACACATACAGATGTAATCAGAGCTGAGATCATACTTCATATGCAATTCCAGATTTTTCTCCATTTAGCATCATATTTCAGCATGCCACTGACTTATTTAACACCCTTCAGTGATTTCTCATTACCCTTAGAACAAAGTCCAAAATCCTTACAATAGCCCACAAATCACTAGTGTTTGGAAAGACACACAATCTCCATCTTTGGAGCTAAAGCATCCCCAGGACCTCAGCATCTACTGCAGCACAGCTCCAAGCTTCTCTCCCCGCCAGGCCAGGTCGCCATGTTATCTGCTCCCATAGGATCAGTACTGTCCCCTTTTAAAACTCTCGTCACATTTGTAATACGTGTTCAATGTCTACCGTTTGGATTTGACTGTAAAATCCATGAAAACAAGACCCAGAACTGTCTTGAGCATCACTCGGCATTCCCAGGGTCTAGTTCAGTACAGATCTGGTGGTGGCGGCAGCCTCTCAGATGGTCCTGGGGGCCCTGGCAGCAAGTGCTTGCAGCAACAGCCTCCAGCAGCAGGAGCGGCCTCCCCATGGCTCCCCTGGGGGCATCCTGGGGGTGGGGGTCCCAAATTGGTACTTTTTAAGTCAAACTGTTGAGTTACAATTAACAAACAATAAAATGAAACATTTTATATGTACAGTTCAATGAGTTTTGACAAATGTATGCATCCATGTAACTACCACCATAAGTAAAATATACATTTTGCATCACATCAAAAAATTCTCTCATACCCTTTGCAGTCAATCTTCCTCACCCACATCCCTGCCACACATACATCAGACACACACACACACACACACACACACACTCTCTCTCTCTCTCTCTCTCTTAGCAAACACCGATCTGATTTCTATCACTATAAATTAGAATTCTGTTACACCGTTTTGCATATATGGGATAATGCAGTATTTTCCGTCTTGTTTCTGGCTTTTTCCACTCAGAACAGTATTCTGAAATTCATCCGTGTTATTGCTTGTATGGGAGGTTGTTGGGAAAATAGAATAGTTTGGTCAGGGCCCTCGCCTTGGGTCCAGTTGGGTGTGGCTTAGCACATCCATTGTAAGCAAATTGTATGTGTGTGTAGAGTTACTGCACATGTGCCCCAACGTGTCTTTTTAGTTTTGTTGCTATTCTTATGCTCTATGAGGGTGGGGGGGAGAGACAAAGAGGGAGAGAGAGGAGTTTTAGTGAAGCATGCAGGTGGGCATCTGCCTCAGGTGTCCATCCTGCGCAGCCATGCTTTCCAACCTATGGTTCCAAGGGCCTTTTGGCCAGTTACCTAGCTCATAGAACTGTGTGTGAGGGGTTTGGTGACCCAGCCTGGCATATGAAGGATTTGTGACCCAGTCTGTGAATGGGCTTGAGGGGTCTGTGAGCTCCAGCCCCAGCCCTATCTTGGCAATTGGCCCAGTCGGTACAGGATTACCGGCTGGTAAAAGAGCCCAACAACTAGCATGGTCATGTACCTTTACAATTGGCGTAGTCAGGAGGATTAAAGACATTTGCCTTGATGCTGCAATTGGTGTGGTCTGTGACAGGACTCTGAATAGGTACAGGAGCTGAAAACCTTTGGAAGAAGGAGGAAATGTGGCTGTCCTTGAGCATGTGGTGCCTGGCAGCCACTTTCCTGCTGACCAAAGCCTGGCTGCTGCTCACTACACTGCAAACTGATCAAGATTTGCAGCAGAAAGCAGAGTCATTGGAAGCACGAATGAATCTCCTGGAGGATGACATGCAGTGATTGGCCACTCCTGCTTCTCACACCAGGGAAGACCAACCCAGAGGTGAGTTGGGGGAAACCGTGCATCTCCAGGCATGACCTGCTGTGCATGAGAAATTGAGACAGTAAAGCAGCAGAAACAGGGAGAGCCCCTGGCAGCTGCAACTATGGGACCTAGGGGTGGATGGTGTAATGTGCTCTAGAGACTATGTAGTAAATGCACATTGTGTTTGTCTGAAGGCAAATGGCTTGGAGGGTGCCACTTAAACCTGATGGCCAGCCGGGTGCCATAAAACCCAAGAAAAGAGTGCCACATGCAGATGGGCAGATGACCTGAGGACAGGTGCCCCTGCAGAATTGCAAGTATGTTTTCACCTGGTGAAAAAGTGGAAAAGTTAGTCTCTGTTACTATGCACCTATCTCTGTGGCAGCGGGTAAAGGATAGCTGCAGGTATGCACAGAGGCAGGGCAGACACTCCTTAATGGACTGGGAAAATGTAGCTGTTTGTTTGAAGTGTGGGCGAATGCTGAAAATAAAACTGCCTGAGACTCAGTGAATAGCTGGTGTAAGCCGAGGTGATTGAAGTAATTCAATAGCCAGAATGTAAAAGGGAAGCAGAAGCCAGAATTTAAAAGGGAAGCAGAGCATAAAGATTTGGAAAATTTGCAGCCTTGCCATGCGGTAGAGTATGAAAAAGCTGGAGGACTCAGGCGGAGACCTGCTGCAGGGGTGGAGCCACTGTGGAGATCATCTATGGAGCAATGTGAAGCTGAAAAAAAGTGGGGTCAGAACCCCCACAGAGAACCCCCACTGAGGAAATGTCTAGTGGAGCTGGATGGCAGGACTGCCAGCAGAAGTCCAGAACCATGGGGCTGCTGGCAGTGTGCAGTGCCAGCCTGGAAAAGCTGCAGGCAGCAGGCAGCTCAATGGGATGCACTTGGCAGAGCTGTCAGAGCAAGGTTGCCCAACACTTTAGGGGTCCAGGTGCCCCAGTGTGCTTAACATTTGCCCTGTTTGGGGTTTGGATTTGTTTGGAGGCTGTTTTTCTTTTCTATTCCTCCCTTCTGGAAAGGGAATGTGTACCCGATGTCTGTCCCACTGTATCTTGGAAGTAGATAAATTTGGTTTTGTTTTTACAGGTTTACAGCTGGAAGGACTTTTGCCTTTGGTCTCAGAGGAGGCTTTGGACTTTGGACTTTTGAGTTGGTGCTGCAACAAGCTAAAGACTTTTGGGACTGGGATGGAATGCATAATATGTAAATGTAAGGGTCTTCCTCCTCACTTAGGGAACATCATGGAAGATTCTGAATGTGTAGATTGTAATGTGAGGACCCTGATGGGGTGGACTGTTGGGAAAATAGAATAGTTTGGTCAGGGCCCTCACCTTGGTTCCAGTTGGGTGTGGTTTAGCACATCCATTGTAAGCAAATTGCGTGTGTGTGTGTGTGTGTGTGTGTGTGTGTGTG
>NW_007730151.1:138794-140444 GCF_000696425.1 Galeopterus variegatus
TATATAGGAGTGGAATTACTGGGTCATTTGATAAATGTTTGTTTAATTGGGAAAAAAAAAACCCTGCCAGCTTTTCAAAGTACTGGTAGCATTTTATATTTCTAACAGTGATGGAGTTTGGATGTGTTGTCCCCTCTAAAACTCATGTAGAAATTTGATCCCCAATGTATTGGAAACTGATGGAGTCATGGGGGTGGATCCCTCATGAATGGATTAATGCTCTCCCTGGGGGAGGGGGATTAATGAGTGAGTTTTCGCTCTATTAGTTCCTGCGAGACCTGATTGTTTAAAGGACCCTGGCACCTCCTTTCTCTCTCTCTCTCTGTCTCTCTCTTTTGCTTCCTCTTGTCATGTGATCTGCTAGTACCCACCAGCTGCTGCCACTTTTCCGCCATGAGTAGAAGCAGTCTGAGGCCTGTGCCAGATGCAGCTGTCCCAGAATCATAAGCCAAATAAACTTCTCTTCTTTATAAATCATCCAGTCTCAGGTATTTCTATTAAAGTAACACAAAATGGACTTAAACAATCAGTAACATTTGAAAGTTTCCTCCAAATTATCATTTTTTCGCATCTTTGGGTCAGATTGTGTTTCATGAATTTTCAATCTCATTCAGCGCATATTTTAGGATTGTTATGCTTCCTATTGAGTTTCCCCTTTTATCTTTGTCTTTGAAGTCCATCAAGTTTCTAATATTAGATATTAATGTGGCCGTACCAGCTTTCTTGTAGGTAGTGTTTCCATGGTATATATTTCTCTGTCCTTTCACTTTCAACGTACTTGTGTTTAATTTTATGGTGCATCTCTTATAGTTGGTGTTTAGTTGTCTTCCTTTTTCATCCAGATTGGCAATACCTGCTTTTTAATTTAATTATTTAGTCTTCAACATTTTNGTGTCTTTTTAGTTTTGTTGCTATTCTTGTGTTCTACAGAGAGAGAGAGAGAGAGAGAGAGGGAGGGAGGGAGAGGGAGAGAAAGGAGTTTTAGTGAAGCAGGTGGGCATCTGCCTCGGGCGTCTGCCACACATGGCCATGCTTTCCAACCTATGGCTCCAAGGACCTTTTGGCTGGTTACGTAGCTCATAGACCTGTGTGTAAGGGGTCTGGGGACCCAGCCTGGCATGTAAAGGGTCTGGGGACCCAGCCTGGTGTGTAAAGGGTTTGTGACCCAGTCTGTGAACGGGCTTGAGGGGTCTGTGGGCTACAGACCCAGCCCTAGCTCAACAATCGGCCCAGTGTGTGCAGGATTGCCGGCAGGTAAAAGAGCCTGACAACTGGCATGGTCGCCTAGCTTTACAGAGATTCATTACACTTTATTGCTGAGTAGTATTCTCTGTTAAGAATGGACAGCAATGTGTTTACTAGTTCATCTCCTGATGGATACTTGAGTGTTTCAAAGTTCTGACTATTGTGAGAATGGTTGCTATGAAAATTCATGTCCAAGTCTTCTGTGGACATATGTTTTTATTTCTCTTGGGTAAATATATAGGAGTGGAATTACTGGGTCATTTGATAAATGTTTGTTTAATTGGGAAAAAAAAAAAAAAAAACCTGCCAGCTTTTCAAAGTACTGGTAGCATTTTATATTTCTAACAGTGATGGAGTTTGGATGTGTTGTCCCCTCTAAAACTCATGTGGAAATTTGATCCCCAA
>NW_007730151.1:141655-142839 GCF_000696425.1 Galeopterus variegatus
TTTTAATTTAATTATTTAGTCTTCAACATTTTATGCAATCATTCATGTGGCTGAGTTTGCCCAGTATCTTGCTATTCATTTTTGCTTTGTCTCTTTTGTTTTTTGTTCCTCTGTTGAGCCTTTCCTGTCTTCTTTTGGGTTACTCAGATATGTTTTCAGTTTTTCATCTTATTTCCTCTGTTATTTTCTTAGTTATATCTTTGAGATTGATACTGTTGGCTCTAGGGCTAATAGCATGCATCCTATAACAATCCCCATCTGAGAGTCAGTGTTACAGAATTTCACACTTTGTATGTGATCGTTCACACTTCTCACATCACAAATGTAACAACCTTACGATAGTTTGATCCCAGTTTCCACCCCTCCTCCTTTGAGCTGCTATCATATCTTTTACCTGCACATGCTTTATAACCCCACCTTACAATGCCATTATATTTTATGTTGACAGTAAAATGTACACTAAGAAAATTATTTATAAGACTAAGGCTGTCATAGTTATGCATCTACTTGCAGTTCTGGTATCCTCTGTTCTCCTGTACACATCACTTGTATCATTTTTCTTCAGCTTAAAAAAATTCTTCAACATTTTTTATAGTGCAAGTCATCTAAGTGTCTTTATTTCACCCTCAATTTTTGTAGAATATTTTTGCCAATACTGAATTCTGGGTTGACATTTTTCACTACTTGAAATATATCGTTGCATGAACTCCCAGTTTTTGTTGTTTCTGATGATGTCAGCCGTTTTCGTATCATCATTTCCTTGTCTGTAACTTGCTTTTTTCCTTCTCCTGCTTTCAGGATTTCCACTTTATGTTGCGTATTCAGCAGTTTCACTACAATATTGTTAGGTGTGGTTTCCTTTGTATTTATTCTTTTGAGGTTTAATGAGGGTATTCAACGTATAAGTCAAACTATTTAATTAAACTTGGGAAATTTTCAGTCATTACGTCTTCATTATGTATTTCCTTCCATTCTATTACTCTTTTCCTTCTAAGACCCCCTCCCATTACATTTATGTCAAATTCTGCGATACTGTCCCATGGGTCTCTCAGTCTCTCTTCATTTTTCTTTCATCTTTTTCTTTTCTGCACTTTAGTTTGGTTCATTTCTATTGTTCTGTCTTCAAGTTCACTGATTATTTTTTCTGCCATTCTAATTTTCTGTTAAGCCTATCCAGTGAATTT
>NW_007730151.1:143764-156020 GCF_000696425.1 Galeopterus variegatus
CTAGATGTCTTAATATGTTTCCCTGCTAAATTTAATGTTTGAATTATGTTGTGGTTATTTTTCTTCACGTTTTTCTTTGCTTGAGTTTTGTATTGTCCTGTTCCCTTGGACGTCTAGCAATTGTAGATTGCATGAGGGACATTATAGAAGATTGGATTCTGTTATCCTCCTCCGAAAGGTGTTTTTGTTTTGTTTTGGTTTTTGGTTTTTTTAGTAAGCATTACTGGTTAATCCCTTTAAACTTGTGTAGGCTTGAATTTACATTTTGTTACAGCAGATATGTGAAAAACCAAGGGTTTCCAAGTCACTCTGATTTGACGGAATTTAACCTCAAAACTCTAACCCCTCTGCTTACCTTGTTCAGGGATTGTTTAAAGCTTTCTTTGGGCAGGTTTAGAGTAAGCCACTCTAGACTGTGGTCTTTATTCCTAATATACAGACTTTGGGTGTCTCCATTTGCTGAGCAAACAGATAATGAGGAATTAACGTGCCTCTCCTAGCTGGGCTTGAACTCCACCTTTGTTTGAACTGTAGTATCTCTGCTCCACTCTCAGGACCATAGTAGCCACTAGCAAGTAGCCACTAAGCAAAGCCTCAATTAGTCTCATGGTGGAGTCTTTGCACTGGCATCTCCCTGCTCTCTGTTCCACTCTGCAGATTCCAGCTGCTTCAGCTGCCCTGAAAGCTGAACTCTGTCTCTTCAGTTCAGTGAGACTTTCCCTGCTTGGACTCCACTTCACTCCTCTAGTTTGAAACTGTGCCCAGGTAGAGGACCAGTGTTGGCCTTATAGGATTCCATCATAAGTTTCTCTTCTCTCAGGGATTACAATCTTATGCTTCATGGTGGCAGTGCCCCAAAACAGTTGTTTTATATATTCTTTCCAGTTGAATGGTTGATTATAGCAAAATAGCTAGTACGGGACCAGCTCTTTTCTACCATCGCTAAATTAAAAGTTGTGATATTGCTTAATTTTTAAATTAAAAAGTAGAAATGAATACATGAGTTTGTCATGGGCTAACTAGCACCCATGTTCCATGCTAGTAATACAAATGTATGTTAATTATTTTTAAAGTCCATTTTATTTTATGGAAGTACTACTCAATTTAACTGTCAGATATTATACTGAGAAAAAGAAAAAATGTTTACAAATAATATGAACCTGCTGATGTCTCTAGAATGTGTCAGCTGATATTACACAGAAAAAAATAAATAAAACAGTCATTTTTAATAATACATGAGGTGCACAAGAAAAACACTTGTCAAAATTGCATAATGTTACCATAGCCCATCTATATATAAATGCATATGTTTATAAAAGTGTATTTTCCCTGTGTTGAGTTAATATTTTTCACTTGGCATATTTTTAATGGTTTTCCAAATGACCTTTATAAAATTAATCAAGGACCTGACACTGTCCTTTGGAGAAATACTAAGAAAGAATGCTGCTTATAATAACTTTTGTGGGGAAAAACAACCAGAAAATGACAAACACAGAGAATATTAATACTAAAAAAATTAAAGCTTGAAAGTGAAGCCAACTGAAAAATGTTGCCTTTTTGGTAGTAATATTTCTACAGGTGTCTGAAATTCCATTTTTTCTTTATTTTCCAAATCATTGTCTTTATTACTTGCGATCAGATAGGAGCCAACTGAAAAATGTTGCCTTTTTGGTAGTAATATTTCTACAGGTCTCTGAAATTCCATTTTTTCTTTATTTTCCAAATCATTGTCTTTATTACTTGCGATCAGATAGATTTTTCAAAACAATTTGCTAGGTATAAATACACCACAATTTTCTAAGAGCTGTAACAGTGAGAAGCATCTCAAATTAAATTAATGAAATGCACAGAAAATATGTGTAAAAAATATAAATACAAAGAACCTAGAAAAATGCCTGCAATTAGATAAGATGGAAATCTAAAAAGAAATTAAATTTAGTTTGTAATATATTTTTTATTCTTTTCTTTGAGAAAATTACTACTGAAGTGAGGGGTTTTTTCCCCCTGTAATTTAAATGTTAAGCTGCCAGATGTGTGTCTCATGCTTGAAGAGTCGAAGCTTTGCATTATTTAGCATATTAAGAATCACAGAATTTTAAAAAGGGCTCCTTTATTGCCTCAAGGTTCTAATTAAGTAAACCTTAGCCTGGTACATTTAAAACTTGCAATACACTAGATTTTGCTCTTTTTTCCCCTGTAGTCAAGTCACATCTATATAATAAATATGGAAAATCTTTAAAATGATCTCATTTTTCTTTTGCTTGAGGAATTAAACCTATCTATTATTTTAAGAAGTTTTTAATAGAGGTCAGCAATCTGGAAGACAACTAAAGATTCGAAATACTTTTTAAGCACTGCAAGTTGCTTTTCTTATTTATAACAAAGAATATGCATTTCATAAAGGCAATTCCATACTATTAATCTTATTTCTTCTTTCTTACTCTCTCTGCTTCTGCTGTTGTCCCAACTGTTCTACTCTCATGAGACAAAGGCAATTCTAAGAAGCAACAAGAAGGTCATCGTTTTGGATCAATATCATGTTTTTTAGTGTCTGTGTATGTGTGTGTGTGCACATGTCTCTCTGTGTCAAATATCTGATCACACAGCACTAATTAGTTGTCCTTTCAGCAGTTTGTGGAAAGAATTGCAGCAGCTAAACTGAAAACCATAATCAAATAGAACTTCTGGAGGCACACAGCATTCATAAATCATACCCTTAAATACAGTTATTTTTGCCATTTTAGAAAATGTCAAAGGTGTCAACTCTGTCCAAATATACCGCTTAACAGTGACTATTTTAGTAAATTGACTTGAAATGCATTCAGCTAACTGACAGTTAGAAGCACATAATCTAGTTCACAGTACAAACGAACAGTTTAAAGGCCAAAATAAGCACTAAACTCCGAATTCTCAATGACGTGTTGCAGTGACTACGGCTGCAACCACAAATCCAAATCTTAGTATTAATGTGTTCCATCCACATCAGAAATAGATGCTCAAAATTTTGGAATGTGATTTTTTTTATATCTAGTTTCTGGTTAAGAAAACAAAAATGATTTAACTACACTCAAAACTACAACGAATTCTCAATGACGTGTTGCAGTGACCACGGCTGCAACCACAAATCCAAATCTTAGTATTAATGTGTTCCATCCACATCAGAAATAGATGCTCAAAATTTTGGAATGTGATTTTTTTATATCTAGTTTCTGGTTAAGAAAACAAAAATGATTTAACTACACTCAAAACTACAGTCAAACATCTAATTGAGGATATTAGCAGTGAATAAATGAGAAATTACAGAAATGCAGGTAATGAGTTGATAACGTTCTCTGCTAGTGGCATGGTTAGAACCTACCAACAGTAACTCTGTGGAAACTGCAAACATAAATAGATAAATGTTTGTTAACATGACAAGAAATGAGACATTCTCTTAGCTTGTCTTCATGGAAAGAACAAATGAACAAATTGATCTTCAAAAATTTAACTGTTGGCAAGAGGCAAGTAAAATAGGAACTTAGGTGTGGCCGGGATTATTCCCTCCAAAGCCCAAAGTGTTTAGTTATAGGTAAGATGTATCTAATATTTTGCTAACTGTTTCCTAGAAATGTTAAAAAGCTTAATGGTTTAATATTTGGAGATATTTTAATATAATTGACTGCAGAAATGCAACAAACCATCCCTGCATTCATTCTGTCCAAACCATGAAGCCACAATCTTTCTACCTGGGTCTTTAAACTATGTCACATTTTGGAAGCATTTATGAGTATTGGCAGTTAGTTGATTGAAAATAATATACTATAATTATACAAAAATATTCAGTTTATAAAAAAATTTTCATGTGTTATTTAATTCGAGTTATTTTGATTAACTTCATTGCCAGTACAGAACTATAAATATTTGTACTATCATGTTGATCTAGTAGCAGTGTCTGGATATTTTGCATTCATAGCATAAAAACTAGATTCATACATACATGCCTTTCCTAATAAAATATTACTCTCATGTAAGAGCAGAAAGATATATGGTGATTCTTCCCAAGAATAATCTTTAAACATCACCCATTTCTTCCACAGTTAAGAGGATTCCATCCTTTTATGAAAATCAGCTTCTTTTTTCCTTATTCTTAAAAGTATTAAACTCTCCATCTTGAGCACAATGAAAGAATTCAGAAATTTTAATATGCTGCTCATGAGCTTTCCCTGGTTATCATCAATTAACACTTTCACTGAACTTAGAACATCCAAAGCTATTTGGAATAATGAATTATTTTATCCACTAGGAAGTCTCTATTGCTAAGAGAAAATTACAGATAGGGATAGAGGGAGTCATTGCCCACTACCACAATTAAGTGGATTTTGTCTAATATTATGGAAATAAACTCAATAATGCAGGAATGATTTTGTAAGCACCTACTGTTTATGACACTATACATAAAGTATTACTAATACTCAAGAAGGGCCTGTCATCTCTTTTTTTTATAGGTGAAGAAACAAAGACTCTGAGATTAGAAAACTTGACAAAGGACATTAAATGACAGAGTCAAAATCTGAATTTAAGCCTCCCTGACTCTCCTATTCAGGTTTTACTCCCCCACTAAATTTGCACTCTTCGGAGGTCCCTCTGGCAATCCTCTGCTGAACATTTCCAGTAGGAAGACAGAGATTAGGGCTGCAGGCAGGTGATCTTAGAATGAAACTAGTTGGCACAAAGGAACAAAAACAGAGCTATGACTCAGAGACCTACCTGCAGACCTTCGGCTGTTCCTGCTATAGAGAAGAAAAAAATGAATAATAAAACTCAGCAGAAAATACCAGTGTGAGCTGACTTTGTGGAGCTCATGCAACATACCAGGCTTTACAGCTTTTAAAGTCTCAAGTTAGCTACTAACTTTAAACTTTTTACCACAAAACTGTTTTAAAACACTGCAGTGAGTAATAAAGTTTGCTATTTAAATTGTAACTCTTTTCTTGAAGACATTATTTAAGTGAAAGAAGCCAAATACTGTCTGATTCCATTTATACAAGGTATCTACGGTAGGCAAATTCATAGAGACAAAATGCAGAATGGAGGTTACCAGGAGCTAGGGGAGGGGGCTGTGGGGAGTCATTTAATGTAAAGAGTTTCGGTTGTGCCAGATAAAAAAAGTCCTGGAGATGGCTGGTAGTGATGGTTGCACAACCATGTGGAGGTATTTAATGCCTCTGAACTGTGCACTTAAAAATGGTTAAAATGGTAAACTTTATGTTACCTACATTTTACCACAATTAATTTTATTTCTACTTTCATATTCCTCAAGCCCCAAATGAAATGCTAACACACTTTTTAAATGCTGCAGGGCCCTAAGTAAAAACAAAAAACAAACAAACATAAAAGAATGGGAGGATTTCCAGCTGGGAAAAGATGGCATAAACTCATTTCTCCCTTGTCCTCTCCACTAAGTACAACTGTGAACCCTGGAACTAATGCAAGAGGCAGCCAAAGGAGAATTCCAAAAAGGTGATTAGAGATCTCAGAACTGGGGCCACAATGCAGGGCAGGGCATCTAACACTTCACCCTCACCCTGCTCAACAGAAGAAAGCCACTCTGACCTGGCATCTCTCAACCTCCTCCTGTCAGCAGGCAGTAGTCCAGGCAGGCTCATTCAATCCTCTCTGGAAGGGAAGTTTGCACAGACAACACCAGGTGTGTCCCACAGCACATGTGAGGAGAATAGCCCACAATCCCCACTGAAGCAAGCATGCAGGGGAAGCAGTCTTCCTCACCGCTGCTTGAGACACCCATCCCACCCCCACCTAGAGACACCATTTGGCCCAGTCCCACCAGCAGGGAGATCCCACCACCGGTGTCTGACCTAGGAAGCCTCTTAACATCCTGGGGCCGGAGACTGCCTTCCCTCACCCAGAGACACCAGGTGGCCCAGACTGGGAAACTCTTTCTGTCCCCTCCAGCATTACCAGCAGGGCCCAGTGGGAGCCCTGAATCATGCAGACCCAAATGGCACAACATTTTTCAAGTGATGAAAGAAAAAAAATTGTTGACCACAAATTCTATGCCCAATGACCATCCTTCAGCAGTGAAGGGAAAAATGCATTCTCAGATGAAAGAAAACTAAAAGAATTTGTCACTAGCAGATTTACCCTTAAAGAATGGCTAGAGAAATTTTCTCAAATAGAAAGAAACTGGTAAAAGAAGGAATCGTGGAGCATCTGGAAGAAAAAAAAACAGAAAGAGCATAAAATGTTAGCATATATGATATACAATCCTTTCCCTCATGAGTTTTATAAATTATATTTGATGATTGGAACAAAAATTATAACACCATGTGTTACTCAAGAAAACAGTGACACCAGGAAACTAAGTCACACACCCCTATTGTTACATCCAGAGCAACCTTTATGAAAAGTACTCGAAGAGATATGCTCAATAACTGTAAATAAATCAAGATGGAATCTTAAAAGGTGTTCAAATAATGCACAGGGAAGCAAGTAAACTGGAAGAGGGGAATGGGAACCAGAGGAAACAATGAGAAAACAAATATTAAAACGGCAGGCTTACACCCTAACAGTTCAATGCTTACCTTAAATGTCAATGGTCTCTTTCAATTAAAAAGCAGATATTGGCACGTGAATTAAAATAAAACACATGACTGAACTATATATTATTTAAAAGAAACATACTTCAAATTCAATGGTATAGGAAGATTAAAAGTTTTAAAAATGGAAAAAGATATACCATGTCAATATTAACATTTAAGAAGCAGGAATGGTTATATTAAGATCAGATAAAATGGTGACTGAACTATATATTATTTAAAAGAAACATACTTCAAATTCAATGGTATAGGAAGATTAAAAGTTTTAAAAATGGAAAAAGTTATACCATGTCAATATTAACATTTAAGAAGCAGGAATGGTTATATTAAGATCAGATAAAATGGACTTCAGAGCAAAGAAAATTACCAAATGGAGAAAACGTTATATAATGAATAAATTTCAATCTACCAGTAAGACATAACAATCTTAAATACTTTTTATGCCCAAACATCACAGCCTCAAAAATGCTTGAAATGAAAAGTGATAGAGCTAAAAGGAGAACAGAAAAATTTCCAATTGCAGTTAAGAATTTCAACTGTCTGCTCTCATCAAATGATAGAATTATTAGAAAATCAGAAAAGATATCAATGATCTGAATAGCACAATCAACAAACAGAATCTAATTGAGATACACACACAAATGCACCCAACACGCATGCACCCCTACATGTATATGTAAAGCACTTGACCCAACAGCAGCTCAGTTTGCATTTTTTTAAGTGCCCGTGGACCATTCACAAATATCATATCCTGNTGGGAACCAGAGGAAACAATGAGAAAACAAATATTAAAACGGCAGGCTTACACCCTAACAGTTCAATGCTTACCTTAAATGTCAATGGTCTCTTTCAATTAAAAAGCAGATATTGGCACGTGAATTAAAATAAAACACATGACTGAACTATATATTATTTAAAAGAAACATACTTCAAATTCAATGGTATAGGAAGATTAAAAGTTTTAAAAATGGAAAAAGTTATACCATGTCAATATTAACATTTAAGAAGCAGGAATGGTTATATTAAGATCAGATAAAATGGACTTCAGAGCAAAGAAAATTACCAAATGGAGAAAACGTTATATAATGAATAAATTTCAATCTACCAGTAAGACATAACAATCTTAAATACTTTTTATGCCCAAACATCACAGCCTCAAAAATGCTTGAAATGAAAAGTGATAGAGCTAAAAGGAGAACAGAAAAATTTCCAATTGCAGTTAAGAATTTCAACTGTCTGCTCTCATCAAATGATAGAATTATTAGAAAATCAGAAAAGATATCAATGATCTGAATAGCACAATCAACAAACAGAATCTAATTGAGATACACACACAAATGCACCCAACACGCATGCACCCCTACATGTATATGTAAAGCACTTGACCCAACAGCAGCTCAGTTTGCATTTTTTTAAGTGCCCGTGGACCATTCACAAATATCATATCCTGGACCATAAAACAAATCTCACCAAATTTAAAAGAATTGAAATTATGCAAAATATATTTTCTCATAATGAAATCTAACCAGCAATTAATAACAGAAAGACAAGAGGAAATCTTTATACCCTTGGAAGTTAAATAATGCACTTCCAAATAATCTGTATGTCAAAGAGGAAGTCTCAAAAAAAATAAAAACAGATACAGAACTGGATAAAATGAAAATGCAGCATCGCTGCATTAGGATGCAGCTAAAGCAATGCTGACAGGAAAAGTTTAGCACTAAATGCTTACTTCAGAAAAGAAAAAAATCAACAACCTAAGATCTCACCTCAAGAACCTAGAAATAGAGCAAAATAAATCCAAACCAAGTAGAAGAAAGAAAATAGTAGTGAAAAACACAGAAACCAAGGAGACTGAAAACAGAAAAACAACAAAGAAAATCCATAAAACAAAAGGCTGGTTCTTCAAAAAATCAGTAATGTTGATAAACCTCTAGCAAGACTGAGAAAGACAAAAAGAAGGAAGATACAGCTCGCCAATATCAGAAATAAAATGGGACATCATTGCAGGTACTGCAGCCACTGAAAAATGAAATAAAGGAATAACTTGAACAACTTTATGCTCATACCTTCAACTACCTAAAAAGAAATGAATCAATTCCTCAAATACTACAAACTACAAACACTCAACTGAGATAAAATAATCTGAATAGTTCTATAATCATTAAATAAATTGAATTTGTAATTTTAAAATCTCAGGCACAGATAGCTTCCCTAGACAATCCTACCAAACATTTACAAGAGAATGAACAATCTTACACCATCTTTTTTTTTTTTCCTTTTTGTCTTTTTTACTGACCAGCAACGGGATCGCAACCCTCGGTGTTGCACCCGCACCGCGCTCAGCCAGTGAGCGGGAACCGGTCTCCACATGGGATCTGAACCCTCGGCGGGAGCGCCGCCGCACTCCCAAGCGGCGCACTCTCCAGTGCGCCACCGGGCCAGCCCCTTATACCATCTTTTAAAAGATAGAGAAGAGAGCACTTCCTAACTCATTTTTGAGGACTTTATAACCCTGACACCAAAACCAAAGAGAAGACATGAATAACAAACTACAGACCAATATCTCCCAGAAGATTAGATGCAAAAATCTTCAACAAAATATTAACAAATTAATTTCAACAATGTATAAAAATAATTATACACTATGACCAAGTGAGATTTATTTTAGGTATGCAAGATGGTTTCATTGTTTGAAATCCACCGTATGAATAGTCTAAAGAAGATAAATCATATGATCATATGTATGCACACAAAACAAAATTCGAGGGGCCGGCCTGGTGGAGCACTGCTACAGTGCACCGCCTGGGAAAATGTGGTGGCGCTCCCGCCGAGGGTTCGGATCCCACATACAGACCGGTTCCCGCTCACTGGCTGAGCGAGGGGCGGGCGCAGCACCGAGGGTTGAGATCCCGTTGCCGGTCCCGGTCCGGTACGGGCACAACACTGAGGGTTGCGGTCTGTTGCCGGACACGAAAAAAGACAAAAAAAAAAAAAATTCGACAAAAGTCAGAACTCATTTGTGATAACAGAAATAGAGGGTAATTACCTCAACTAGATAAAAAGCATCTCCAAAAAGCCAACAGCCGTTATCACATATAATGGTGAAAGACTGAATGCTTTTTCCAAAGATCAGGAGTAAAATATGGACGTCTACTTTCCCTGCTGCTATTCAACATAAGGCAAGAAAAGGAAATAAAAAGCATACAGCTTGGAATGTAAAAAATATAACTATTGCTCTTTGCAGATGATATGATTGCCTACATAATAATCTTTAAGAAATCTACCCCCAAATTTCATAGAACCAATTAGTGACTTGAGCAAGGCTGCAAGATACAAAATAACACAATACAATTTTCAAATTGTTCCGGAGAAAATAAAATACTTAAGTATAAGCTTAACAAAACAAGTATGGGATCTTTGTGCTCAGAATTAGAAGATGTTGTTGAAAGAAATAATATAAGACTTTAGTCATGGCATACCATGTTCATGGACTGGAAGACCAAACATAGTAAAGATGTCACTTCTCCCAAGTTGTTTTATAAATTTAATGTAAGTCCTATTAATACCCCAGCACATTTTTTTTGTAGTCACAGACAAACTTGTTCTAAAATTTATATGAAAAGGCACAGATCTTAGAATAGATAAGGCAGTCTTGAAAAAGAAAAATAAATGGGAGAAATTAATCTACCTGATATTAGGGTTTACTGTATGTAGCTACAGTAATCAAGCCTGTGTGGTATAGAAGAGAA
Organism: Galeopterus variegatus; assembly: GCF_000696425.1. Lineage (NCBI taxonomy): Eukaryota > Metazoa > Chordata > Mammalia > Dermoptera > Cynocephalidae > Galeopterus > Galeopterus variegatus. The sequence continues at coordinate 154,113 of NW_007730151.1, forward strand.
TGAAGAAGCCAGAAATAAGTCCACAAAAACATGCCCAAGCACTGATTTCTTTTTTTTTTTTTTGTCCTTTTTGAGACTGATCCAAACCCGTGGCGGGAGTGCTGCTGTGCTCCCAGCGCTGCACTCTCCCGAGTGTGCCACGGGCTCGGCCCCAAGAACTGATTTCTAAGAAAGGTACAAAAGTAATTCAGTGGAACAAAGACAGCCTTTTCAACAAGTGGTGTTGAAACCATTACACATTTATAGGAAATAAATTATCTAAACATCACTCCTTATTTAAAAAATAACTTGGAATGCATTAGCTTTTAGAACAAAAAAAGTAGAAAGAAATCTGGAACTAGGCAAGAAGTTCTTAGACTTGGCGTCCAAAGCATGATCCATACAAAAAGAAATTAATAAATTAGACTTCATTAAAATTAAAAATCTTTGCTCTGTGAAAGACCCTGTTAAGACAATGAAAGGCAAACTACAACTGGCAGAAAACATTTGCAAACTACATATCCAACAACTATTGGTTTTATCGAATGTGACGTGGATTATGGGGAAAAAGAGTGTCAAGATAATGAATTCTTGGTTTTCCCAACAACTAGTTCGCCACACTTGATAAAAACTTTATTTCATAGAAATTAGTCACACACATGACACCTGATCTGTAAGTATGAAAAAGGTGGGGAAAGATGTTTTATTAAAAACCTAGGAGAAGGTACATGGAGATACTATTAGTTATGGTTCAAGAAGAAAATGCCATAGTGTTTTAAGAGAATGATTACGTCTTTCAAATAATTGGCCTTAGGAAGTTTTACCTGTGTGTGTGAGTGTATGTGTGTGTGTGTTTGTGTAATTAATTTAATTTTAATGCTGATGAAGATGCACTTGCTAACAAAGACAATATGCGAATCTAATTACAGAGAAACAAAATAAGAATCTGGAGAGAGAGAAGGTGAATAGAATGTAAAGAGAAATATTTGTGCTTTTTAGGGTTTAGTATTGTTTTTCACTAAATTACGTTTCCAGCATCTTTTTCTCTCAACTATATTAGAGAAGCCACTGACATCTTTGAGACTGGTATTATGCCTCTTATACACTTATTCCTAAGCACATCCAATGCACTGCCATGTATTGTCACCGAAACTTCAAACTTACAAAATTATAAATGCTCGAGATTATGATGAAATAGTTATAGTATGGTGCTCATTTAACAAGTTACAGCAAACAATCTTTTTAAAAATGGCTATGGCTTTGCAAATAGAGGTGGGCCAAACTTTTTGTCTTCTACTAATGCAAAATATTCAAGGACTGTGTGTCATGTACCAGTGCTGCAGAACATGAACTATTTATATGCATCATTGCTAAGGTATCAGCATTCAAGAACAGACTTACATATCTAAGAAAATGATTACAATTTTAAAATAGACTGATTTTTCTCCTACCTCATGCCAAAGGACACCAACTTTAACCATTTTACTCAAAATCCTGTTTTTCTAATTTGAATTTCCTATTCCGTATGGCTCATCTAATTAGATTTTGTGGGCAATTATGGATTAAAATACTGTCCATTTCTGCCAATTTTGATTTCAATTATTTCCACACTGAACAAAGTCAATTGCCTACTTACAAGTTAGATACTGGAGAAGGGGGAACTCAGTCATACCATTCGAGTATCCAAAGCCAGCCTCATGTTTAGAAAGAGTAAGGAGCACATTTATTTATGTGAGGTCTCGCAATTTTATTTATTTTTCATTCCCACTTCTAGCTTCCTCAGTTTGAGGTCAGTACTGAACCAAAGGAGATGATACCTGCTGTGGACTTGCAGAAAGAGCCTACAATAGAAACCAATAATATAAACCGGAGCAATTGTAAAGCCAAGTCAGATAGGCTGCCACTTGGTCATGTCTGAAGAGCGAATTC
>NW_007730151.1:156631-157717 GCF_000696425.1 Galeopterus variegatus
GGAGCAATTGTAAAGCCAAGTCAGATAGGCTGCCACTTGGTCATGTCTGAAGAGCGAATTCTCACCAGCCAGTCATGGTTTCTTTCATCATAATTCACATATTACTAAAAATAGACTGAAAGTACATTTTATCCCTACCGTCCCTTATTTCCACCTTATCCAGACTATGTATTTAGCTATGGGTACTTCTGGGAATGCCCAGATTGAATACTGGGGCCAAAGATAAGTGTGTCTTGTCACAGCTCCACAGTAGCTCTTTCCTCCTCCACCACTGCTCCCGGGGCTATTGAGAAGTTCTCCAATTTTCCTAACCTGTTGGGTCAACTGCAGTGGCTCATATTCAGTCAAGAACTACAATATTATTGTCATCAATATCTTCTTTCACACTATCATTTTGCAAGGACATTTGTCTACTTCAAAGGCACTGAGTATCCACAGGTTAAACGAGAGAAATTGGCCAAAGAAAAATAGTGATTTGTTCACGGATAGTACATTATTATGAGAGATTACTGAATGCACATAGCATGCTTTCTCTTGCTGACATGTTTACAGCAATAGATTAAGGAATACATACAAGGTTACTTCAAAAAGTTCATGGAAAAATTCTTAGCTTTTAATTCTGTTTTTCCATGAACTTTTTGAAGCACCCTAGAAAACACGCACGCACACACACACACACACAAAATAAATAAATAACAATAGGGTTGGGAGATGTGGAGAGAAAGTAAGTCTTTATTGCTCTTGCTTTAAAGAGTACATTCAGAAAAGTGTGTATTCTTAAAAATGTTTTCCAGTGTTTCAAAAAGAAAAAGAAGTACTTTGAAAAATGACTTTACTAGAGGCTCCTGAAATATTAATAATTTGAGGACTTTTGCAGCCGTCTATGTCTATTCACTGGAAAAGAATGGCAAACCAAACTCAGTGATAGTACAACCCAATAGCCCCGTCCTGTTTCCTTACTGCACCGTTCACTAGCACAAGTGCAGAGGAAAAATTAACTGTGATGAATATGCGAGACTAAATCAAACGCTGAGGGTGTGAAATGTCCTGAAAATACAAGCTGTCATCTGATGCTGTTGATCTAAT
>NW_007730151.1:158417-158862 GCF_000696425.1 Galeopterus variegatus
AAAGAACAATTCTTTCCACATGTTCCTTTGCTCCCGGAGCAGTGAGGGGCTGTCAGCTGCGTCACTTTGGAACTGGGCAGGATTCTGCATCGTAGTCCTGTCAAAGCTAATTTACAATTAAAGACCTGCGTGACTGTTTAAAGCTTTTTCAATTCCAGCAGTTTTCAGAAATGACTTGAGATTGAAGTGGATCAAACGAAAAAACCGTAGTTGTCATTAACTGTGATGGATGGTGAAGAACCTCACAGAATAAGCCATAGATTAAAACAAATTATAATAATGTTTTAAAAGAAACCCATTAATGGTACAATACTTACTATATCTCCAATTAACATCTGTGTGGAATTTTCCCCAACTAAGCCCCAATTTGGGGAATTTAATGTTGTAGCTATTGGAAGTCTTATTCAGTTTGTAAATAAAGTTACAAGGTGACAACTTCATTGCT
>NW_007730151.1:159169-171329 GCF_000696425.1 Galeopterus variegatus
AAAAGAAAAAAGGAATTTTCTGACCAATTGAAGACTTTGAAAAGATTTAAATTACTTTAAAATAATTTGAAGCATTTCTGTGACACAGTATTTTGATGCATTTCCATATCTTAAATAAAGGCATTTTAAAATTGCAGGTAATTAGCTTTTTATGCAGATTAATCACTTTGAAACATACTGTGGTTCCCTGAGGCTCAATTTTGCACTCAGATGAAGGACTCAGATCCACTTACGCTGTTTAGAAAAGAAAAAAAAAATCCAAAAGAACAAATGTCATAGTTAAAATCGAAAAAAATGCCTCAATGTTTCACCACATGGTGATTCTGAAGTGGCCATTCCAAACTCTTAAAATCTTGGATATATTTTATAGAAGTGCTCTGTCCTTAAAAGCTATCTGAAAGCGATTAGAGATATACACAACATGAAATTATTTGGAACAGTCTGTCCCCAAACTCAGCTACAACTGTCTAGAGCAAAGTCATGAGTACTATTTTCAAATATGAGATTCTTGATTCTTCCATTGGAAACAGGGTAACTGACTGACAAATCATTAAATAAAAATAGGTATCATATCTCTATGGTCTGGGATAATTAATAGTGCCTGAGAAAAACTTGCTTTATCTTACACATGTGGGAATGATGGCCTAAGGACTTCAGGGGATATGATGCGGAGACTTGGCTAAAACTGGCCACAGATGCTTGAGCTCCCACAACCACATAGTAGGTCTGTTAATGACTAGGCACACCAACTAAGTTCTGGCGACCATTCTCTCCATGCATACCTGTCCCTGGGCCATCAGCTACTCTCCATCTGTGCCTCTACTGCTCGCTGCTGCTAACTAATTTGCCCTCCATTCTTCCTACTTCATGGTGTATGTTGGACATAGTGTGTGCTGGGCAGAGTCCTCTCACCAGGCCACCTAATAAGTCACTGAATTAGAACCACACATGTATGGCCAATTGATTTTTTACAAAAGTACAATGGCAATTCAACAGTGAAAGAATAGTCTTTTCAATAATTACTGTTGGAACAACTGGACATTCACATGCAAAAACAAAAAAACATCTTCAATCTTAACTTCATACTCTATTAAAAAACTAACTCCAAATATAGCAGCAATCTAAACAAAAATTAAAACTATAAAACTTTCAGATGAAAACATACGGTAAAATCTTTTGAATTGGGGTCAAGCAAAGAGTTGAGAGAGATGATATCAAAAGTACAATCCACTTTAAAAATTGATAAATTGCATTTAATCAGAATTCAAAACTTTTGCTCTGTGAAAGACACTGTTAAGAAAATAAAAAGGCAAACTAAAGACAGGGAGAAAGAACTCGCAAATCACATATCCAGGAAAGGATTTGTATCTATAATTTATAAGAACCTTCATAACTCGACACTAAGAAAACAACCCAATTAAAAAGTGAGTAAAAGATTTGAATGGAAACTTCACCAAAGAGGATATATTGACAGCAACTAAGTACATATGAAGATGTTTAATAACATTAACCATTAAATAAACACAAATTGATTGCATGATATACTACTACACACAGACTATAGTATAAAACTTTTTAAAAAACTGCTAACAACAAGTGCTGACAAGGATGCGGAACAACTGAAACTCTTATGCGTTGCTGGCAGAAGTGCAAAATGGTACAGCCACTCTGTAAAACAGTTAGGTAGTTTCTGATCAAGTTAAATATACACATACTATACAATTCAGCAATTGCACTTTTAAGTATGTATCCTAGAGAAATAAATACTATGTTCACACAAAAACTTGTAGCAACTTTACTCATAATTGCCAAAAATGGAAACAATCCAAAGCGAACAGATAAACTGTGGTACATCCAGGTAGTGGAATTCTACTCAGCAATGAATAGGTATGAACTGTTGATACATAAAACACAGATGAATCTCAGGGTGTTATGTTGACTGAAAGAAGCCAGTCTCAACAGAAGGTTACGTACGGTATGACAATTTTGAAAAGACAAAACTATAGTGATGGTAAATAGATCAGTAAGTGCCAGGGCATAGGACGAGGGGCAGGGGACAGGGAGGAAAACTGCATCTACACAAAGATAACACAAAGGAATTTTTCGGGGATGATGGAATGGTTCTTTATTCTGGTTATACAAATCTATATATGTGCTAAATTTGGTAGAACAGTACACCCAAGAAAAGTTATTTTTATTGTATGTTATTTAAAAAATAAAAATAAATAAGCTATCTGCTTGATTGCTTTCTGTCTAAAGAATATATTAATTTACTCATTGATTCAGCAAATCTTTCTTGAGCCATTGATATGTGTCAGGCACAGGGGTGGACCAAGTAGACCTGCTTCCTACCCTCGTGAGGCTTATATTCTAGATGGGAGACACACAGGTGAGTGTATAATTACTGTAAAGTGAAAGAGCATTGAAGAAGGCCACGGAGGCCTCTTTGAGAAGGAAATTTTAACCTGGGTTAGGAAGGACAAAAACTTAGTGGCTGTTAAAGGCTTTTCCAGATAGATTGAACAGCATGGAAGAATTCCCTAAGGTAGAAATCACCTTGCTCTGTTTCAAGAAATTTCAAAGCACTCAACAGCTTCAGATGGTGTTTCACTACTTGGAATCACTGGGAGAAGTTTTTTAAGAATATTAATGTCCATGTCCTGCCCACAGAGAACTTGATTCATTTGGTCTAGGGCAGAGCCCAGGCATCAGTATCTGCTAAAAGCTCCACAGAAGATTCTAATGGTGCAGCAAGGCTAAGAAGCATTGTTTTATTAGGTTTGTTCAATGACAGATGTAGACAAACTTAAGTATGAATAGGCTTTTTNTTGTTTTATTAGGTTTGTTCAATGACAGATGTAGACAAACTTAAGTATGAATAGGCTTTTTTCAGAATTGAATGTAACAGCATTTTTTTAATGTTAGCTAGGTTTGGGTGGTCTGTTTTTACACTGAAAAGCTCACCTAACATCAGTTAATTTCCACATATGTGATACAAAATGCAATAATCAATAGTGGCGCTTTGTTTCCTCTCATACTTGATAGTATTTATATTACAAGAATTGATGAGAAAGCTCTAAAAAAGAGAGCCTGGCCTCCTCCAATATCTACGCTCCTGACAATGTGTATCTCCAGTCAAACGATGGAATTTTCTGGAATGGTTGTACCACTTTGGTGAAAGTATATTTGAACCCTTTTCCATCTGACAACTGAGAAAAAACAAATGTAAACTTCTAAAGTATCCTCCATGGTCTCCATGCTGCTGCACCTCCTGTTTCTTCTCCTGCTTTTTCAGATTGCACCTAAGCAATTTCCTTTATCCTTTTCTTTCGTCTGCCCCTTAAATTAAGGTTTTCCCACAGTTTGGTCCACTCTTTTCTTCACTGGTAAACTCATTCATTCCTGTGGCTTTAGTGTCCACCCCTATCAGGATGACACATATATGCCCCTCCTGAGCTTTAAATCTATTTTTTCAACTCCAAGCTAGTCATTGTCTTCTTAAATTCTCCAGCACTTTAAATTCAGTTTCACCAAAACCAACTGGTTAACTTTTATCTGAAACCTGCTCCTTTGGGTCCCTTATCTCTGATAAAGGCAACACTATTTTTTTTTTTTTTTTTTTGCATACTGAGATAAAAATATTCTAGTCTATGATCTTCATGTCTTTCATTAATTCAGCTTTAGCCTGACTCCTGAATGCATCCCGTACATGTCCACCTCAGGCCCTTACCATTGCTTTTCTGGGTTAATGCAATGGCCTCCTTACTGGACTTCTTGCCTTAAAGTTCTCCTTGCCCAAATCCATCCCAGTACGTATAAGTCCCGTGATTTCTTACACTTCCTTAAACATGCCTTGTAAAATTCTAACTTCTTAACTTAGCCCACAGCTTTCCTTTTAGTCAAAAGAATTTCCATCTACACTTGCCTTTCGAACTCCAAACTATCCTTCTAAAGCCAGAACAAAATTGTGAAATTAAAACACATTTCCCCAGATCATGCCAAAATAGGATTTAAAATGAAATTATATTAAAAAGCAGTTCAGACAAATTTCAAATGCCTCCAGAAGCTCAGCCATTTATTTCTGGGAGTGCAGCGGCATGTTTCCCATGAGCCCATGAAGCACTCATTTCTGCTCATGTCTCCTGCCCCACAGTGGCCTCCAGAACACCCTGGATTGTAGAGTTGTAGTATAGAGAACATGGTATAAGTGTGTACTATGCCTCATTGTCTCGCAGGATAGTATGCGCTGTAATACATAATATACTTTCAAGTCTTATAGAATTTCAGTTGAATGATTCTCTCTTTTAAGCAGTTGGGGAGAATTTCCATGCACATCCTTCTCTCCCTGGGAATCCCACCATGGAATAACTGGGCAGACAACATACATTTCCCACAATTGCCCTTCTCACTTAACAACTAAATCTTTGTTATTTAGCCAATTGCATCTCTTCACTTTTTCTCCAAGTTTGAATTTTTCCCAGTGGCTTGCTGGTCCTTTATGGAAACAGAGTGCTGGGTTGTCCCCTCCTCATCTATTGGACATGTGGACATACAGGTAACTCATGTTGGAGTAGGCTTGGGCTCATGTAAGCCTATGGAGGTCAACGACTGGAAGTTGTTTTGATTTATAATCTCACAGCTTTTAGCAGCATGCTTTGCTCATCATGGTAGCACAAAAAAACTGTTCTGAACTGAATTCTGAATCACAGAACATATATATAGACCTTGTCAGGCACCATTGTTTGTGCAATGTAGGCATATTCAAAAAAATTGTTAAGTATAAAAAATATTTACTTAGTCTGCCCCCTAGAAAGTAAAACAGCCTAAAAGTTAGTAATAACCCAAAAGTTATATCATGGACCTTTTCTTCCCACCTTTCATAAATATTTTTTGACCTCAGGCATCCACCCACTTGTAAGGCAGACCACCTCTTAAAACATCAACCATGGGGTTAAATTTGGAGCCTGTTGGGGTGTGTGTGGTTATACGTGTGCATGGGTGTACATGCACATATACACATATACACACGTGCATACATGTGTGTGCTTGTAAGTGAACATTAAAGTGACTTTTTCATGATTTGGGGGCAGTAATAGCTTCAACAGATTACGTATGGAGCCTATCAATGAGGGACAGCTTGTGCAAGATCATAAACACATTTTTCATATAGANTTTTCAGATTGCACCTAAGCAATTTCCTTTATCCTTTTCTTTCGTCTGCCCCTTAAATTAAAGTTTTCCCACAGTTTGGTCCACTCTTTTCTTCACTGGTCAACTCAATCATTCCTGTGGCTTTAGTGTCCACCCCTATCAGGATGACACACATATGTCCCTCCTGAGCTTTAAATCTATTTTTTCAACTCCAAGCTAGTCATCGTCTTCTTAATTTCTCCAGCACTTTAAATTCGGTTTCACCAAAACCACCTGATTAACATTTATCTGAAACCTGCTCCTTTGGGTCCTTTATCTCTGATAAAGGCAACACTATTTTTTTTTTTTGCATACTGAGATAAAAATATTCTAGTCTATGATCTTCATGTCTTTCATTAATTCAGCTTTAGCCTGACTCCTGAATGCATCCCATACATGCTCCACCTCAGGCCCTTACCATTGCTTTTCTGGGTTAATGCAATGGCCTCCTTACTGGACTTCTCGCCTTAAAGTTCTCCTTGCCCAAATCCATCCCAGTATGTATAAGTCCGGTGATTTCTTACGCTTACTTAAACATGCCTTGTAAAATTCTAACTTCTTAACTTAGCCCACAGCTTTCCTTTTAGTCAAAAGAATTTCCATCTACACTTGCCTTTCGAACTCCAAACTATCCTTCTAAAGCCAGAACAAAATTGTGAAATTAAAACACATTTCCCCAGATCATGCCAAAATAGGATTTAAAATGAAATTATATTAAAAAGCAGTTCAGACAAATTTCAAATGCCTCCAGAAGCTCAGCCATTTATTTCTGGGAGTGCAGCGGCATGTTTCCCATGAGCCCATGAAGCACTCATTTCTGCTCATGTCTCCTGCCCCACAGTGGCCTCCAGAACACCCTGGATTGTAGAGTTGTAGTATAGAGAACATGGTATAAGTGTGTACTATGCCTCATTGTCTCGCAGGATAGTATGCGCTGTAATACATAATATACTTTCAAGTCTTATAGAATTTCAGTTGAATGATTCTCTCTTTTAAGCAGTTGGGGAGAATTGAAATTTTAACCTGGGTTAGGAAGGACAAAAACTTAGTGGCTGTTAAAGGCTTTTCCAGATAGATTGAACAGCATGGAAGAATTCCCTAAGGTAGAAATCACCTTGCTCTGTTTCAAGAAATTTCAAAGCACTCAACAGCTTCAGATGGTGTTTCACTACTTGGAATCACTGGGAGAAGTTTTTTAAGAATATTAATGTCCATGCCCTGCCCACAGAGAACTTGATTCATTTGGTCTGGGGCAGAGCCCAGGCATCAGTATCTGCTAAAAGCTCCACAGAAGATTCTAATGGTGCAGCAAGGCTAAGAAGCATTGTTTTATTAGGTTTGTTCAATGACAGATGTAGACAAACTTAAGTATGAATAGGCTTTTTTCAGAATTGAATGTAACAGCATTTTTTTAATGTTAGCTAGGTTTGGGTGGTCTGTTTTTACACTGAAAAGCTCACCTAACATCAGTTAATTTCCACATATGTGGTACAAAATGCAATAATCAATAGTGGCACTTTGTTTCCTCTCATACTTGATAGTATTTATATTACAAGAATTGATGAGAAAGCTCTAAAAAAGAGAGCCTGGCCTCCTCCAATATCTACGCTCCTGACAATGTGTATCTCCAGTCAAACGATGGAATTTTCTGGAATGGTTGTACCACTTTGGTGAAAGTATATTTGAACCCTTTTCCATCTGACAACTGAGAAAAAAAAAATGTGAACTTCTAAAGTATCCTCCAAGGTCTCCATGCTGCTGCACCTCCTGTTTCTTCTCCTGCTTTTTCAGATTGCACCTAAGCAATTTCCTTTATCCTTTTCTTTCGTCTGCCCCTTAAATTAAAGTTTTCCCACAGTTTGGTCCACTCTTTTCTTCACTGGTCAACTCAATCATTCCTGTGGCTTTAGTGTCCACCCCTATATTAACTGCTAATAATATGCTTAGGAAAAATAAATAAATATAAGCAATAACAGAGAAATGTGTTCAAAGAGATTTTTATGTTCCATTTTTCTATAAATCTGTTCAAAATAGGAGCAGAAGGTCCCTCTACAGTCTTTGAATGTGAGTCTTGAAGCACTCTCCAAGCTCAGAGCAGAGCAAATGAATAATCAGTTTTTTCTAAAGCATTTTCCTAAAACATAAAAAATTCTTCCTATCATGGTATATACTGTTCTCATCTTGAGCAGGTCAGTATTTGTGTTTCCTAGAGGGTACCTGTCCTCCTTTCAGGAGCACTGGGGGCAATGCTCTAAAAGCCCAGTGCAGTAGGTGCCGAAGATATAGCCGCATTACCCCGAGAAAAGACTAGAAAGCAAAATGATCTGGTGAAAAATGGTCTATGAGTAATTGTTTCTAATCTTCTGCTCCGTATCCTAAAACTAGGTTAAAATGTCAGGAACACTAAAATATTATTAGTTAAGTCAGAACCCACTTTCTCAAAAGTTAAAAATTTTAAAATAAGATTTTTAGCTCCATGTCTAATCCAAAAACACTGGGGAAAAAAGAGAAAGGAATCGACTGTGTAAATGCACGTATTTTACAGTGTCTCATATAGCACTTTGCAGATGACCTCTGAACTTGATATTTAAACAAAAATCAACGGCATGTTTTTCATCATTTTTATTTAGGGAAACCATAATCATTCCTTTTGCATTTCTCGGTGTATTAACTTTGTCTTAGGAAGATGATCTTCAATCATCAGCAAAGTTTTGGACTCTTTCTTCCCCATTTACATCGCAGATTCCCAGGTTGCACAGACGATATGCTGATGTTGAAGTAATTTGTCTTTGCAGAATGAGGGCATCCCAGACCCTCACGTTGGAAGGCCTGACTAATCTCACTGAACATAAAAGCGTGGTGTAAAAGTCATTCTCCTGCAGAGACAACTGAATGAGGCTTAACCACAGTGTCCGTGAATGTCCTCAACGGAAATGCCCCGTGAAGACATGCAGAATAAGGCTAAATCCCACATCGGTGGTCTCTGGCTTAGGGCCCATTTATGGCACCCTTTGCTCTTTTTTGAACTATCAAGTGCCTTGGCCTTATATGATGCCCCCACCCTCTCACCTGTGCCTTATTCACACTCTACCCTGTGCTTGTCCCACCACTGTATCTTGGATGTAGGTAATTTGTTTTTAATCTATAAATGAAACGTGGAACTTTGGACTTTTGAGTTGAAACAAGTTAAGACTTTGGGGATGAAATGAGTGTATTTGTATGTGAAAAGGGCATGAGTTTGGGGAGTCAGGGGTGGAATGTAGTTGATCAAATTGTGTCCCCCCCCAAAACTCACTGAAGCTTGAATTGTGTCCCCCATGTTTTATGTATTAGAAACTTAGCCCCCACTGTGACAGTTAAGAGGGTGGGAGATCCTATTATGGTAATTGAAAGGTGGAGCCTTAAAGAGGTGATTGGATTGTAGGACCATGCAGGAGCGAATGGATTAATAATGGTGGTCAGGGGTGTGGTTCTGAGGACTTTAAAAAGAGAGTGAATGAGGAGGTTACTCTCTGCTCTCTCTGCTTCCACCATCTTGCAATGTGAGACCCCTGGGTCACTGTCATCAACACCAGATGGACTTTGGACTTCCCAGCCTCAGAAATTGTAAGCAATAAATTTTGTTTTCTTATAAAGCACCCAGTTTCAGGTATTTTGTTATAAGCAACAGAAACGGACTAATAGACACACTAAGCATATTGACACATTCATTGTTATCCACCTCAGATATCTGTATAAAAAAAAAAAAAAACTAAAGCCTTAAATCTATTAAATTCCAACATAAAATGCTTAAAGTCAGCTTAAAGTTGTGCATTTTGAGGACAATTAGCTGTACTCATTACCCACCAAAACCAGCCCACGCCATTGGTCACCTCCTCTCTCCTCTGGCTACAAGTAAATCAAATCCAAGTTGTAAAGTGTGAGAAACAATATGCTTTGATCAAGTTGTTTTATCACTGGAGCCTTTATTACTTAGCTTCAAGATATATCTAATTTCTAATGTATTTTTACAAATATTTGTTTAAAGCCAGTGACATAATTTGATATACATGTATTCTGTGTATAAAATTTCAACACAACATTTCCAGGTATGCACCAGTCTATCATATGATATTTAGTTGTCTGGAGGTGAATGTGGTGGTATCCCAGTTGTCATTAGCTGATGATGTTGACTTACACACAAGGAAGCAGGTCAGGTGTGAAGAAGGAATCCTGAGATTCATAGGAGACCTGCTTCTAAGAAAGCAGGAGTTCCAGGACTTAAGCCTGGTGGTCAGTGGAGTTGTATTTGGCCCAACAAGGCATAATCTCCAAGGGACTTGGAAAGCTCCAGTCACAACTTAGGAAATATCTCTCACTCTCTATGAAGCTCTGTGCTGCCATCTGATAGGCAGAACAAGACAGAAAGGCAGATGTCATCCAGGAAAACAAGCAGTGTAGGCTTTGGATCTGGTCATAATGATAGGGACCCAGCATCCTTCTCCTAAAGCATCACTGTTTCTCTGAGCTGTGCCCTCAGCCCACACTCATCACTCCACACACTCTGCCTGGCTGGACTCAACCACATAGCAGTTCCATGGTTATTCCACAAGGTCATGCTGCCTTTATGGACTTTATGGACAAATTGTCCTTCCTTTCTCTCCCGCTGTCTCCTGAGCTTCACATCCATTTTCCCCATGATCATCTGAACATTTCCATTTGGATATAATGCAGAAACCTCAAACCCAGCAGGTCCAAAATCAAGCTCATGTTTTTTCCTCTAATCTTGTCTCTCCTCCTTTATTTCTTATCACCCACTGGTTGATGTTCACATCTGCCCATGTTAAAAGTTTAGGAATCATCCTCTGCTATTCCTCGCCATCCATATCCAGTCAATCAACAGTGTTATTCTTATTCTTATGGTCATTCCATTGCACCTCTTTAATACTTTATGAATTTATACTCTCTTCTCCAACTTTACTCTCTGTCCTAATCGAGGACCTCATCTTTTACTTTGACTATTCTAAACTTTTCCTAACTGACTTGGTGCTCAACTCACCATCCTCAAATAAAGCCTCTTAAAAGCTACCAGAGATCTACCTAAAATAGAAATTAAAATAATCATTTCCCTTCCTAAGATCCTCCAGTGGTTGCCCACAATATAGCGATTTTTGAACAGCCACTATAGACACAAAAAGACAGTGGAAAAGTAGTAAGAGAAAATTATTACTAACCTAGAACTTTATACATAAATAAACAACCTATCAAAAATGGGGGACAAAAAAAGACACTTCAGACATACAATGACTAGGAGAGATCCAAACTCTAAATGAATTACTAAAGATTTATTTTGGCACGCAGACAAATGGAACCACAGTGAAGACATGCTATATTAAAAATATTATATCGGGCCGGCCCGGTGGCGCACTGGATAGTGCGCCGCTTGGGAAGCGCGGCGGCGCTCCCGCCCGAGGGTTCGGATCCCACATACAGACCGGTTCCCGCTCACTGGCTGAGTGAGGTGTGGGAGCAACACCGAGGGTTGCGGTCCCGTTGCCGGTCCCCGGTCCGGTACGGGGGCAACACTGAGGGTTGCGATCCGTTGCCGGACACGGAAAAAGACAAAAAGACAAAAAAATAAAAATAAAAATAAAAATATTATAAAGCACAGATATCTGATCAAACGAGTCAGTAAATTAATTTTCTATTAAGTAAAAGAAAAATTCTAAATTTTGTGTTTAATAGAAAAGTGGAATTGACAGCGTAGCTAACAATAGCAAGAGTAAGGGGAATTGTTTAGTGGGTAGTTAAAGCATTCTAAAAGCTTTTATCATTCCAGAGAGAGAATTAAAAATATGGAATGAACTTAATTTTTTAAAGATAATTTATAGTTAAATATGTAAATGAGAAAATTAAGGATAATATCTAAAAAAAAATAAAATCTACAGATAACAGAAGAAGATACAGAAAATAAAGAAAAATTGGGGTTAAAGAGAAATTCAGGAAAGGAAGTGTTTTTAAAAAGCAAAGAAATAGGATGATAAATATAAAATGGGAAGAAGATGTTTTCAGGCTGGCCAGTTAGCTTAATTGGCTAGAGTGTGGTGGTGACAACACCAGGGTCAAAGGTTCAAGCCCTGTGCTGGCCAGCCACCAAAAGAACAAAAACAACCCAGGTAAAGAAGATGTTTTCAACAAGTATAAATACAACAGTAACAAGAATAATTTCAAAAAATTTAAACTCATCAATTAAAAACACACATTATCTACTTGTCTTGAATATAAAAATAAAATCAAGATTCATGCTGCTAAGACAAACCCAAACAGTACCATAGACATATTTTAAAGTTTTAAAATAAAATGCAGAAAAATAATATTAAAATACCATTGAAAAAACAATTCATGTGGTGGTATTTATATCAGAAGAAACAGAATGTAAATTCAAAAGCATTAATAGACATATAGAAAGAGATGACATCACTATGAAAAGAAGAACATCCCCAAAACTACAACAATTGTAAACTTGTACACACTTAATGGATTTAAAAATTTCTAAAGCATTATCTGACAGAATTATAATGATAATGAACAGATATAATATAAAGATATATAATTGTAATGAACAGATCTAGTCATGATTGGTGATTTATCAAATAAAAAAGACTGAAGATAAGTGAAATGAGATAATCGAAAAAATTTAAAAAGTAACCCCGAGGAAAATCTGAAGAAAATAAGAGTAGGCCAATAAAAAAGCCAAGATAAATATGAGAAAGCAAAATCGTAGACAGAAAACAAAAAATCAGTGGAGTGGTTTCATGGAGACAAGTGCAGCAGATGTATGTTGAAAAAAAATGAGTGAAAAGATCGAACTCAAGCAAAACTAATAAAAGAAGCAAAGAAGGCAAGTACTAATCAATACTGGAAATGACAAAAGGAACATAACTATAGATTTAGTGGTATTTCCAAATTATAATAATATTTTTATTTTTTT
>NW_007730151.1:171811-175297 GCF_000696425.1 Galeopterus variegatus
AAAATTAAAAATATAATATAATGCCATGGCCAACTTAACCCAGCTCATTTTTAAAAATATGAATTAAATTAAAAAATAGAATTATTGAATAATCAATAAAAATCAAAAATTAAATTAAAACATGTGTTTCCCTCCACTCACTCCTCCTAAGAAAAACGACAAAAATTACCACCAGAACTCTTACAAATCAATAAGAAGAAAAAAAAAATGACCCAAAGGAAAAAATGGACACAGTACAGGAACAGGCAATTCACAGAAGATAAAACCCAAATGGTTCACAGAAACATATGGGGGGGGAGAGAATAGGAAAAAAAGCTCAAATGTGCTCGTATTCAGGAGAATTCTAATTAAAGAGATATCATTTCATTGCAATTGAGTTGGAAAAATTTTTTAAATCTGACACTACATGGGTGGAAAGGGTGTGGGTCTAAGCAATTCTCCTACATAGCTGTTAGGAGAGAATTGACACACCTCTTGGCACAGCGCGGTGTCACTGTTAGGAAATGTGTGCCCTGGGATTCAGGGATTCCTCTCCTGGATGTATATTCTCTAGTGAAATTCCCAGCTGTGTGCACGGGATGACATGCTCAAGAATAATCATCGTAGCCTTGGTTACAATACAGTTAACCGGAAACAACATAAATAAATTTTGTTACAATCATGCAAAGGAAGTTTATACAGCAATAAAATCAATAAACTAGAAATAGACAGGTATAGAGATAGATAGGTCTCAAAGACAATGTTCAGAGAAAATAAAAGTTGCAGAAGGTGTGAAGTATGATACATTTATATAAAGTTTAAAATGAGAGAAAAGATATTATACATTGTTTATGATTACATATATACAGAAAACATATTCAAATATAGATGGAAATTATCAGTCACAAATCAGAGAGGGCTTGGAATGGAGTTCACACGGGGACTTAATCACATGTAAGACGTGTTGTAAAAGAAAAGATGTGAAGCAAATAAGGTAAAATAGTAAGAACTGGCAAAGCTGGGAACTGGGTACTGGTGTATGTTATGTTATTTTCTGTATGACATGCTTAAAATATTTGATAATTTCAAAAATAAAAAATAAAGGCTTACTCCAGGGCTTATTAGCAGTGGCAGTACCTGCAGTGGTGGTGCTGTGCTGGTGGCTCTGCATCTGCTCCTTTACTGCAGCCATTGCCAATCTACCCCCTACTAATGCTACTTACTAGAGGACCCTCCTCCTTAAAGGAACTTGTAATCTTTTTGTAAAGGAAAAAACCCTTTTGTGAAAAAGATAATAATCTCTAATATATCTCTTCTACAAAGGGGAACTTTTGTAGATGGAATATTTTTAAAAACTTTATTTGCTTATTTAGTGCTTGATTAATCCAGTCTTTGAAAACAAAGACCTATATAATAAAATAAACTACATTATTTGAGGACTTTATTCTGAGAACATTTTCTTTCGTGGCCATTTTTTGGTTACCAATCTTGCAAGCATGCAAGAAAGATTAAAATCTAAAAATAAGAACCAAAGGACGTCAAACTATCCAAAAAAAAAAACTAAAATGATTTATTAATATCATTTTTTTTTTACATTCTAGGATGTTGTTGTGGAGCAGTTGGGGCGGGAAGGGGAAGGAAATGGGATGGAAGAAGGAGGAAAGAGGAGGAGTGGGATCGAGGCCTGTCACACCACCCCCCCATTACCATAGGGGAGACCAGGTGGCTTCCAGCAGTGTCTTGGTCACTGCCGGGCTGGGAGCGGATGTCCAGGGATGTGGCAAAAGCCCTCACCCCCACCACCCCAGCTCGGGAACCCAGGGCCCTTCTTGCTGCAGCTCGGTGGTCGGTGGTTGTCACTGAGCTGGTTGTGCATGTAGGACCAGTGTGGCCGAGGCCCTCAGCCCCCCACCCTCAGGATTAGTTGTGGGTGTCAGGGGGCATGGCTGAGGCCCCTGGCCATCCCCTCTTTCTGGCGTGGTATCCCAGGGAATAGGTGGGATAGGTATTCTTTGGTGAAATGAGACTTTTACTAGTTAATATGAAACTTTGTCTCTGGTTGTGGGCACTTTGTTTTTACTTTCATTTCTGTGTTGGATTATTTGCTGTTCCCACCACTTAAACTCAGCACTGGAACTAATTTGTTGTCCTTTGCTTACTTCTAAAATGGGGGGGACTTCCTGTGGGGACCAGCACTTGAGCTGTGTGGTTGAGCTAAATTGCTGCTTTGCTGCTGTTTCTCTAGGGGAGGCTTTCCAGGCAGCTCAGGGTTTAATGGTTGACTTTATAGGTACTTCTGGCTCTCATGAGATCCTGTATATCTGGGTTGTGTAGAAACTCTGGTCTGGGCCTGAGTCTTTTCATCAAACTGCACCCCATGCAATTCTATATTCCTGACCAGTCTCCTCTGAGTGGTCCTGTGCTGAGTGGGGTGCAGATCAGCTGTCCTTGCTGTGCCCCACCCAGTGTTCCCCTGTGGGCCCATTTCCCCCACCACCCGTGCTGCAAACACTTCAGCCCCTTGCGATGACTCACCAGCCTCTGAGTGGCTCCTTGTTTTCAGTCGTTGTTGCTTCTCAGTCCTATGTGGGTCCACGGGAACCCTGTTAGTTGTCTTGCTGGCCTGGGGGTCACCAAGGCCCTCTTCTCCCCTGCTGCCTCCAAGAACTTCATCTGAAGGGCACAGCTGTGGCCTTTGCCAGCTCCTGTTTCATGCACTCAGCAGCTCCAGCCTGGACATGGCCGGGGCTCAAAACAGTCAGAGCGGTTCTTTCTTTCTCTCATTGTGGCTTCTCCCACCTTCGTGCACCCCATGTGTCTCTTCTCCTTTGGTGCCCCAGCTTGGCTGTCGTTGCTTCTTTACAGTTGTAATTGGTTGATCTGTGGGAGAGAGTGACACTGGGGACCATCTATTCCACCATCTTGACCAGAAGTCCATATTTTTAAAATAATAAGGCCATTATGAAAGACTCATGTTTCAAGGAAGTAATTTTATATTTACTTATGTAACAGATGATGTGATGTGAAAACTCATATTCCTGTCAATGATTATGTTCTTTTTAAGTGATATGGCATATAAAATAATTAATATTAATAATATTAAATAATTAATATTAACATTGATAAAGACTGAATACTTCTTACCCAGTTTTACATAACACAAATTGAAACATTAGCAATTGAATGCTGGGGGGAAAAAGTCAACCAACCCTGAGAAGAGTGTGGGCAGACACAGCTTCTTAATGCACTGGGGCACAGGTGTTTTGCTCTGCTTCTTTCTCTGCAGAGTCAGCTGTATTTTTGATGCCTGCTTCTACTTACTCTGCTTTAGCCATTAAACAAACTGAAAATTCAGGCAAAAGCCAAGTGTGGCTTTCCTTGTTTTTGTGTTCATCCTAATATAAAGAAGTTTAATCACCTGTTTAGAAACAAATCTGTTATCTAAAATGTTGACAATACTACATATGCAGGTAATTTTTCTTTAGAACAATGAGACAATCGGAAGAA
>NW_007730151.1:175828-178374 GCF_000696425.1 Galeopterus variegatus
GAAGTTTAATCACCTGTTTAGAAACAAATCTGTTATCTAAAATGTTGACAATACTACATATGCAGGTAATTTTTCTTTAGAACAATGAGACAATCGGAAGAATTGAAAAGGTCAATAATTCAGTTTTCAGAACCTTTTGTTTGGTTGTGAATTACGAAAAATGCATTTCTTATATTAACCTATTAACATAATTCCCTCAGATACTGCCATTTGCTCTATATGTATTAGTTTAGTTTTCTTCTTGTTTCAATCTATAATTTTATTTATTTTCTTCTTCCAAATAACACTGTTGTCTAACATTCATAGTGGGATGGAATTAGCAAATATTTATTGAGTATTTACTATCTCCAAGAAACAATATTTTAACTTCAAAAAGAGATGACAAGATTATAGAATCTAGTGGTAAATGAATGGAGGATTGTTATACATTGTTTGAAGCTTTTCTCTATGTTTAAAATTTTTATAATAACTTGCTTGAGACAATAATCAATGACATAAGAAATGAAATATTCGGAAAAGTGAGGAATTGACAGAAAAAGTTTTCTGGAAAGGAGTTATAGTCTATCTTTCCTGCATAATTTTTCCTTTTGCATCCTTACACAGGTGTGCAAAGGGGGCTGAATCCAGGTTGTCTGCAGCTTTCTCCCTGTGCTCAGGGTGATGTGCCCCAGTACTGTCCCTGATATCACCATGAGAGAGCACGTGAGGTCATAATGAAGCCATGTGCCCTGGTTCTGCCAGCCCCTCTTTGACTGTGGCAGATTCCTACCACTGACTGACCCACCCAGGAGGAAATGGTCAGGATTTACCTGGGTTGACATGTTTCCTCTAATGTCTTCTAAGGCTGCATTGCAAAAACCACTTTTCTGTTTCATCTCTGCACTGCCTGTCTTTTCTTTTCCTAATTCCAAGTCATTCTTTTTTTTAGTAACTCCAGCATTTACTTGTTCAGAAACTTTGCACTTGAGAAAACTCGCATTGGAAAAATCCACATAGTTTAGAATTACACATGAGGAAAATGGCATTTCCAGATAAGAATTTTGTTTGTTTTCATCTTCATGAAAGAGAAGCACCTACATTCCTACTTATTCTGCCTTAAATTAGAAAATGACACATCTTGCATACTGCTACGAATGTCATTAATAAGACTCACCCACTCCCCTGTGAAATACACAGAGGGTGAAAATGTCTATTATTGTTTATCTAATAATTATGTGAGTGGAAAATTACCTACATCTCTAATGGATAATGGCCACCTGGGCTCTGCAAATAAATCATAATATTACTTTTTTCCCCACAACATTTCTTTTTTAATGGGAAGTCAGAAAAAAATAAAGAGGAAAATTTTAGTAGTATGTTCGTATTCAAGTAGATTTTGACAAATCAAATTATTCTAATGTTGTTTAATAAATAACCACTTTTCTGACCTTGTAAACTTAAGTATCACTTCTTGATTTAATCTCAAATATAAATTCTCTTTATGATTAATACCAGTACTACCTAAATTGTCTTCTATAAAAATAAAGTTAGTACTAACTTTCCAGGTTGTCATTTGTACGACAGCGAATTTTAGGTAACAATCACTGAAAAAGTTAGTTAAAAATTATAGATACCTTTCATATTAACTATACCAAAATTTCTTTTCTGTTATGGCAATATTCTAATTTTCAATTTATTTTGTCTCTTAGTACAGTATTCAAGTTACCAATTTTAAAAATATTTTGTCATGAGTTTTTTATAAAATACTCGACTGGTAGTACAGTATCTGTTAATCTTCAAAATTTTGGTGATTTTTTCAACAGCTTCTTTACATTCATTTATAATAGTTTTTCTTTTCAGGCTTATTTATATAACTGATTCTGATCTTTCAAAGCTTTTAAAAACAATTAAATCAAAATCTCTGGGAATAGGGCTCAGGCAGTAGCATTTTTAAACCTTCTCACATGATTCTACTATACAATCAGATCTATCTTAGGATGGTGCTGTCTCCACAATGAATAGAAAGGCACGTGTTCATATAAATTACTGTCTTTTTTTTTTTTGGTGGCTGGCCGAGAGTTATTTTCTTAGTAGCATACCTAGACTGCCTGTATTAGTCCATTTCTGTTGGTTATAACAAAATACACAGAATCGGGTGGTAAATAAAAAAATGAAATTTATTGCTTACAGTTTCTGAGCCTGGGAAGTCCAAAGTCCATCTGATGATGGTGACAGTGACCCGGGGTCTCACATGGCAAGATGGTGGAAGCAGAGAGAGAAGAGAAACAGACTCTCTTCTCTCTTAAAGCCCTCAGAACCACACCCCTGACCACCATTTTTAACCCTTTCACTACTGCACAGTCTTACAATCTAATCACCTCTTCAAGGCTCCACCTTTCAATTACCGGAATAGGACTTCCCACACTCTTAACAGTCACAGTAAGGACCAAGTTTCTAATACATAGAACTTGGGGGACACAGTTCAAGCACCAGTGAGTTTTGGGGAGGGGACATAATTCAATCCACTACACTACCCCAACAAGATATTTCACTATTTCAGCAAAACA
>NW_007730151.1:179029-192754 GCF_000696425.1 Galeopterus variegatus
TCACTATTTCAGCAAAACATTATAGCAGAATTAGCTAAAAGAAAAAAAAATGCCAGATAATCTACTCAAAATAAATAGGAAACAGGAAAACCATCCCACAAGAAGGACATGTAGCTACTGATTTCAAAGCCATGTGCCCTGGTTCTTACATGTGAGTCTTGGAAATGTCCATATTAATAGTTCCATCAGTTAGACCGGTAGGTAGGCAGAGGACAGACAGATACATAGTAGGTAAGTGGAGATACAGATACACAGACAGATAAAATCAAATGTTGGTAAGTTAGAACAATTCATGGAATTTTATGATATGGGCCACCTGGAAAACATCATCAGGAAGAACAAATTTGGACACAGAGGACAAAAACAGCCTACGAATTGTTGGGATGCTTTATACTTGAAGTAGCCTGTCATTTTCTTTTCTGAATCCTCTCTGGTGATTGCCTGGAATGAATTTAAGCAATGGCATTTCTGCTAAAAGACTGGGTTTGAACATAGACAGAATACCAAACAGACGCAAATAAATGGTGTATGCCCAAGTGTTTTTTTGTTTCTTTGGTTGGTTGTTTTAAATATGTGAAGTAAACACAAAAGACGGTGTGCTTTGAAGTGGTGTGGTTAAGGGAGGTAGTTGTGTGATGGCTACTCAAATCCTGCGGAAATGCGAGTCTAATTGTTTTTTGTATGAACACATCTGTCGGGTTAGATAGATGGCAAGAGTCTGGATGGCAGAGACCACAGCTTATCTCTTTTTATCCCTAAAATGGCAACACTCAACACATAACAGAAGCTGAGTGAGTACAAAGGATAAGGAAACATACCATCGCCCCATCCCCATGTTGATGAAATGAAGCTGCACAGTCTGCTCCAGCAGCCACAGATGGTGAACTGAGAACAAGAGGACTCTGGTGGCAGTTCTGGCCAATTCATAACATAGAAGAGTGTATTAAATTATCTTTATGTTTCTCACTAACATTAGAATTTTATTCCTTATATCTACATACCAATTTAATCCACATTATCAGAAATCAGCATTAAGATGTAATTACTTTTACCATTTTATGATACTTATTAAAATTTTCAATAACATGAAAGGATGCTAAAGGCTAGAAGGAAGCAGCTTTAGAAAAATTTTAAATTCTCTCGCACTCACAAAATCATATTGCAAACCTGAAAATAGAGATTGCACAGCCAGTGGTCCAAGTCCAGGCAAATCACATCTTCAATTTCCCTGAAGTTGCCAAGGTTCTGGTCATAATGTCCCTGGGGGAGGGGACACTTGAATTTTCCCTCCACTGCATCAAAGTTGTTATCACACAAAGGGAAGACTGCCCAACCCACAACCAGGTCAAGGCAAGCTGACGTCCCACGAAGGAGGAAAAGTTCAAACAAGAAAGTCATGCCCGGTTTCACATCTTTCTTTTGAGGGAGTACCTAGGAAAGACATTAAAACAAGGGAAGATTGGGATGTTTGATTTCTAGAAACACATTGTATTCAGTGATGCCTGTAGAAAACTTCGAATTAAGTAAAAAGTTGTTCTGTGCTCCTGTTGTTTGCCCTTGAAAACTCACCACCAGATGTATTTACATAAATAATCCGTTCAGCCCCAGGTAATTGAGCAACAATATTACCATGAAAATGGGACCCAAACAAGACAAATTCAACATTGCCAGTTCAAGATTCTGCAATTTATGAGCTTTAGAAATCAAGCTTGTAACACATTAGCTAATGTGATATACTGTATTTTCCTTTCTCGTTGCTTGAGCTGGTACCACTATTGTACGACTATTTCTATATTCCATCATAGTGATTCTTTTACATGCCCGTCATTCATCTCTGTATCACTCACCTGCCCAGAACAAGTGCTTTGCACAGAATAAATGCTTTTTAAAAAGTGGTTGAACAAACTATTACACTCCAGAGAAACTAATCTTACCCATAAAGATAATCTGAAGTATTATTACAAGGCTCACCTCTTGAAGGAAAAAGAGTCTCATTTAATTTTGTGACTACTCTGTTTATTTCATTGACACTATAATGCATGTCATTGTATAAACAATTTGTCAGTGTTAAATAAATACTACTAGGTATAAAGATGACTACAGTGACCAGGCCGGCCAAGTCGCTCTTCGATTCCCCAGGTGTAGAGATGGAGCTTATCTCTCAGTTTTAAAAAATAATAATAATTTTAGCACATGAATAATCTTTTCTTTTAAAAAAATAGATTACAGCCTTGGATTTTTAAAAATTTTGTACAAAGAATTATAAACAAAGATAAAAACTTGCCTAAGACTGATATTTTATAACAATGTATTTAGCCAAAACTATGCAGGTATATTTTATACGATTTATGTAAATATTGCAAGACTTAGTTTAGATATAAAATTAAACAGAGTCATCTGCTGAAAAATGCCATAACCCTGTGGCAGCTGCTATTAAACCATTAACAAGATCAGGTTTCATTTAAACCAGATTTACCATTTTCTTCAACAGCCCATGGGAAAGCTAAAAACATTAGGCACAAATTACTGACAAAAGAGATCCTTAATCAAGCCGTACTTTTCATTGGACTAGTTGGCTGGGAGTAACCTTTCTGATAAGAGAATAAAAGCTAAATGAGTAGGACACGGAGAAATGGAGTCAGAAACCTGATTTGGGCCATTGTTTAAAAACAGAGTTGAACTGATGCTATTAATAATAATTTCATCTATTTCTATCCCTGCATTTAGAAATCAAAACTAGTGCCCCTTTAATACTAAACTGGTCTTATTCAGCAAAACTTCCAAAGTAGATGAAGTAAGAATCTGACCAATACCAAACCCATTTGGATCATTAATTTTGTTGTATTCTTGGGCAAGTAGTTAAGTTTCCATGCACTTGAATTTTCTCATCAATAAAAAACAGGGAGGGCCAGCCTGGTGGCGCACTCGGTAGAGTGTGGCACTTGGGAGCGCGGCGTCGCTCCCGCCAAGGGTTCGGATCCCATATAGAGACCGGTCCGCTCACTGGTTGAGCTCAGTGCAGGCGCGATACCGAGGGTTGCAATCCTGTTGCCAGTTGCAGTACGGGCACGACAACGAGGGTTGAAATCCCGTTACCGGTCACGAAAAAAGACAAAAAGGAAAAAAAAAAAAAAAAACAGGGATATATCTTCCTCAGAGACATGATGCAATTATCAACTTAGATGGTAAATATAAGAATACTCAGAAAAATATAAAATACACATTATTTATTTATTTATTTATTCATTCATTCATTTATTCATTCGTTCATTCATTCATTTATTTTTAAACTTTATCCCAACTAGTTAGATAATAGTCTATTTAGATAATAAATAATAGTTTAGATAATAGTTTATTTTAATAAAGAAGGAAAGAACATATTCAAGGTTAAAACACATCTGCGAACATGCAAAACCCCAGCATCCTTCTGGCATAAGAAACAGTTCAAGACTATCAAGCATATGAACACCATGCAGTTGTGTCACCTGCAGCAATGCACGAAAGGAACTTCATCTCAGCCTTGTCTACAAGATAGAGAAGTCACATGCAACTACCCTGACAGCTCCCAAAATAAACAAATACATGAACAAGACCAAACCTAGTCACTAATACCAATTGAAAAAGAAGATAAAAGCAAATAAATTATAAATAAAGGGATTTACTTTATGGGCCAACAATTGCCTTAACTTCCTTATTCTTCTGGTGTCTTTCTCTGGCTGCGTGTTGCAGGGGAGTTCTTTTGCTCTGTAATATCCAGCTTGGGATGCATTCTTTCCCTCTTTGGTAAGGAAGATCACTAAGTTTCACTGTATCTCTCAGAAAATTCCTTTCACAAACTTGAATATTTCCACAGCTATACTATGATGTGACATTTTCATGAGCATTCTTCATTAGCTTTGTAATTAAGTTCTACATATTAAAAGAAATAAATGTATCAGTCTCCCGCAACTACTAATGCCTTCTCAGCATCAGAGTCCCAGTAGTTGGAGGTTGCAACGTCCTCTGAACACTTTATCTTCTGAGCACCGTGAAGAGCACTCCTTCGGAAGGAAGAGATACTATGGAGCTGGATTTCAGTGAATAACGTAAGAGTAATGCACCTTCCATATCACAATAAGTACATATGAAAGGTGGGTGGAGAACAAGTAGAAACCAAGAGGCAAAGAAGAATTTTGAAGACTGACTGTTGAATGGAGGACTGGAAATGAAAGCAAAATTCTTTCCACCTGGACACCAAATATTTTTAAATTAAATCAGTCCAGAGAGGACTAGTGTAAATATGTAAAATGACAAAAATTCATATTCATAAAGTATTGTTCATATTTCCAGACTTTCAATTTTTTGTAATGATTATTCTTATAATCAGAAAAACATTGATAAAATGACTTCAAAAACAGAGGGTCTTCAAAGTCCTGCCTCTGGTTATGTTAAAGATGGTAACCATTGACCAACATTCCCACCATAACAAAGAGGAAACACCATTTAAGTTACAAAATTATGCATATTTTTTAACCCAACAGGAAGCTGAGGACACAAAGAAATTTAGAGGAAACTAAATCTCAGAGAGGGATAAACCTTTCATACATGAGCTAGGACTAGAAGCAGCTTTAATCTGGGGGAGCAAATAAAGAAGCAGACCTGTCACCGAGTGGGGGATTTTGCAGGGGAAAGGAGAAACTGGCTGAACTTTTAACAATCTTGTGCTAATGGGGCATACTGAATACATATGAGCCCCAGACACAGAGCAAGTCCTCACCTTGGGACTTTTACCAAGGTCTCAGCAGCATGTGGGCAAGAGGGTCTAGATGGAAAGGCGAAAAGAGATTTCCAGTGTCACAGAAATCTTGGGGCATGGCAGGAGAGCAGAGCAGAATCTCACAGTTACATGGGGCTTGGACACCAAGCCCAGCTGGAAGGAGGGGCCTTTAACTTAATGCTTTTGGAATCAGTGGTAAATAAAACTAAGTAAACTGCAACCCAAACCCAACTTAGCTCAATTCCTGATTTGAGCAGAGACCAGCCCCTTGTGGGGGATAAATATTTTCTACCTCAGTCTCTACAATTCATTTTTACACAATGTCTGGCATACAATACACAATTATGAGACATCCATACAAGCAGGAAAACGTGACGCACAGACAAAAGAAAACCAGTCAATAGAAACTGACCCACAGGTGACTCAAATGTTAGAATTAACTAAGACTTTAAACAATCATTATAGTTAGGATAAAAAATTAGAGGAAAAGATGAAAATAATTGGTGAAAAGTTGGAATATTTCGACAGAGAACTTTTTAAAAGTTTTAAAACAGAAACAAAATATTTAAAGTGACAAAATTATTAAATGGGCTTAACAGTAGAAATGGATACAACAAAAAAAAAAGGATAGGTGAATTCTAGGAGAAGTCAATAGAAGTTATACCAACGGAAGCACAGGGCAAAAAGAGTGAAGAGAAACAGGCCGGAGCATGAAAGACCTGTGGGATAATAATAAACAGTCAAACACACATGTAACTTGTGTCCTAAAAGAAAAAGAGAAAGAAAATGGTACGGAAAAAAATATGTGAAAATATAATGGCTGAGAGTTTTGCAAAATTAATGAAAGACATCAATCTACAAAATCAAGAAGCTTGGAAGATCTCAAGCAAAAGTAAAACAAACAAAATAACACCTAGGCATATTATAGTCAAATTGACAGAAAGATAAAGAGAAAATCTTAAAGGCTCATCGATGATATCTAAGAAAAACTTATTATTGACTGTCAAAGGGAGATACTTAGTCAAGTATCCATATCTCCTTATCATAAAATCCTGAATTTAATAAAATAAAAAATCTAACAAAATAAAATTATTATACATTGTAGGGAAAATCTAACTTTCATTTCTTTGCCCAGCTTCTTTGCTCTGCACTCTGGTCACAAAAAGTTACTTTTATCTCCGGCACAAAAAGTTCCCAGAAATTTTGGTTTACTATAAGTGCCCCCCTCGGGTACATGGTTGGCTGTTTCTTGCCTAACTGACATATTACAAACTTATGTTTACCACATAAATTGTAATTCCTTAGCACACATTCAAGACCTTAATACAGCCTCACTACAGTCTTACTCCCTAGTTTTTTCCTATTAAATACATACTTAAATACATATTAACATATATGATATAAACACAAGCATATTAAACACTGTCAAAATTATTATTGTTAAAATTATGTTCTCAAATGCCTGCACACACACACACACACACACACACACACACACACACACACACAATAACTGCAAAAATATATATGTTGTCATAGCAACCTCTTCATCAGCAAATCCATTTTTCTCCCCCAAAGTTTGCTTATTATAACCAAATAATCTTGTCTTCAGCTTGGACAAGACCTTGGAGATGATCTTTTCTAATCCATAGGTTTTTAAGCAGACATATAGGCAGAGATACCAATGGGACCCAGACATAGGCTTGGGGACAATGTTGGCAGATAAAGGGTGTGGGACATAAATCAAAAGGTGTCTTCTAGGTCTCAAATGAATAGGGAATAGGGTAGTCAAGGAAGTAAGTTAATATAATTAATTTTCATTTAGAAACAGCAAAACGTTCTTGAGGAGGCAGACAACTCTGGACAAATGAGTGGGAGTCAAGGCCACAGCGCAGGGTAATCTGGGTTATCCAGCGAGAGCTTTATAGTGCCCTTATCTTCTCCTTCATTCCTTGGCCAAGATAAATAAGTAGATAAATTAGTTCTAATCCCCAGTCTTCCTGCCGTGGGACAAAATGAACTAATTATTCTTGGAAACTTATCTTGGCCCAGGGATTGAGGACAGAGCGTGGCAGGAGCTATAACTACCACAGCCTTGAGTAGAAGAGAGAGATTCTTACTTTCTACACCACTAGAAAACCAGTGCTATCGTGCTGAACGTAGTCATTCCAGATCTCTGTTTTAGGAAATTTTTTTTGTTTTAATTCTTTAATCTGAACAGTTAACATTTATTTACTAAATGCAAAGCACATTTTAAAGCACTGTATCCTCATTAACTCAGTTGCTACATAATCCTGTGCAGTAGATTCTATCATTGACCCAATTTTATAAATGAGGCAACTGAGAAAAAGAAAGACTTAGACGTAGGTCACACAAAGCAGATGCAGAGGGCAGAGCAGGGACTTGATTCTGGGCCACCTGCCCCAGAGCCACTCCTGATGCGTCCTGAATGTAGGAGGGGCCGACCTCCAGCAGCCCACCTTAGATTCACGCTGAGGTGCCTTCAGGTCATTCTGCTCTATCCTATTGCTGTTCTTCATGATTCCTACAAACTGAGAAGCCAGGGCTCTTCCTCCAGATGTTTCTCTGTATCCAGCCTGTTCTTTCCTAAATTGCTCACTTTGGGTTCAAGTACCCAAAACAAACATAGAGCTTACTGAGAAAAAACAATTTTTACCCCAATACAATACAGGATCCTCAGAGAATGAGTCTTTCTGAAGGGCTAAATTCACAAGATAGCTGACCAATTAATAATTCCTAATAAAAATCCTTCTTAAATGAAGGGCCAATTCTATGATCTCTCAAACCTAAAGCTCCTGAATATAATTTCATGATTTCTCAATAACTAATTTAGTAATTTGAGAAACACCAATTATCATACTATAATGTCCTCAAGGCTCTAAACTTGCAGTCCCCAAAATTAAGTTTGTATAAGAATTACCCATGGGTGCTTATTAAAAGTGCAGATTTCCAAGACGCATGCTCACCACTAAATCAGCAAATGTGGAATGGGGCTGGGGACTCTGAGTTTTAGCACGCATGCTGAGCCAATTGTGAACCAGAGGGGGTGTCAGCCCACACTTTGAGAATCACCTCCCAATATGGATTGTGAACCAGAGGGGGTGTCAGCCCAATTGTGAACCAGAGGGGGTGTCAGCCCACACTTTGAGAATCACCTCCCAATATGGATACAAAGATAAGCAAGACAGGCTTTGAATCCTTGACCATTGATTGATTTCCACTGCTAACGACAAGTATATTTCTGTTTAAAATCTGACTGAATCATACTTGAATAATTACTGGCTAAACAATATGACCTTTTTACCATTTTCCATCAAACATGACAGAAATCAAGAGGAAATATATGGCATGTCATCTCATTATATCGCAATTCCATTTCCTGACCTCAACCTCAATATGTCATAACTCATCTCTTCACATGCTGCTCAAATGTTCAACCAAGAATGTTTCACACTAGAGAGATGGGAAAATCTAATTGAATGTTTAATATAGAAAATTCAGTTCTGGGATTCTTGCTTCTTTTTTTTACTGTGAAAACAAAAGTTAAATTTTCTTTTCAGTTTCTCCTTGTTAGGCAAAAGATAGATCTTTCCCTTCACTGTCCCTGAGAGTTGAACACATTGGGGAAAAATTGGGCACAGCCCATTACTTTTACAAACCCCAGTGAGTGAGCCTCGATACACAAAAAGATGGCATTTCTGAACATCTGCAGCCTGATTAGATCAAAGACCAACAAATTACCCAACAAATGGTTTCACAAGGAGCATGTAAATGTATCATTTGTAAGAGAGAAAACTTTTGGCAATAACTCCTAATCAACATTTTCCCTCTGGGCAGCCCACATTGCCCCAAAGATACCTAGCAATGAAGTTGATGCCTGTGCAGCACTCTGTACTCTACAAAGCCCTTACATGCACCCTATCAAGTTTGATCTGCATGTCAGCTCTGTTATGTTGTGGACATTAGCCCATTTTACAGGTGATTGAAAAAAGGTTTAATAGAGTAAAGATTTGCTCATGTTTCCCCAGCTACCAAATTGCTGATTTGACTATGCAAAAAGCCATATCCCACTTTGCTGCTTCCCTCCAATCATTCATTCATTCACACGCATTTATTAAATGTCCATTTTTGTGCTTAAGCACTATTTTTGGCACGGAGGACAAAAATAATTTAGTAAGACAAACAGGCTTCCTAATCTCATTGAGCTATAATGTGGTGGGGGAGGGAATAAGCAATGAACAAAGAAAAAAGACCTTAAACAAAGAAATAAGACCTTATCAGTAGGGACAAATGATTAACCCACCACAACTGACATTGAAATAATAAAAATAAACATTGATGGACCAGAAAATGACTAGAGGAGAAGGTTATTCTCTAAGAAACTCTTGTCTAAAGGAGCACATTTTACCCTAAGAGCAGCCATGTGAAGGTTTGAAGAAGCAGCCTGTTGAATAGGAAATCACAATAATTTCAGTGGCCCTGCAGGGAGGATGAGCTCAGCGTGTTCAAAGAAGGAAAGTGAGGTAGGAATGAAATACACAGCAGAAAACTAGGATAAAATAAGATTAGGCAGTGGGACAGAGGCCAAATCACATAAGGTTTGAAGGCCCACATAAGGAATTTGGATTTTATTCTAAATGCAATGAAGATCTCAATGCAATGGAAGATTTTAAGCAGGGGCTTGACATGATCTGATGTGCAGTTTACTAGATGGACCTTTATTGGTCCTTAAGTTTAGTGACATTTTTGTTTAAACATAAATCCTTTTCCTGCCATTGCCAAAAGCTTTGAAAGCCACATCAGTTCAAAGTCATTGACTATTGCTTGGTATATGAGACAGATGGACGGAAAGAGATAGCCAGATCTACACTTTGCAATTAACAGGCCGTGTGACCTTAGAGACATTCTTTGTCCTACTCAGTCCTAGGTGACTTCACTCGGTGTTCATATGAGAATTAATGCCTTAAAAGTAATTGTAAAGCATTTTTTATAGATGTAGAAATATTAAAACATATTCCCTCAGAATGTGAGTGAGTTCAGATATAGAAGCAAGTTCCTACTCTTGAGAGAATTCAAAATGATTTGATTGTTGAATTGCATGCCACGTGAACAAGAACTACTCTTTTGCAACTAGGGCATTCTCAACTCTGAATACATTGGATGCAAACAGAGGTAGAAAACAGACACAAAGGGCAAAGATGGATTTATGGCATTTTGAAAGCATTCCCAATAACATAAAACCCCAAATATTTTCTAATGTTAAATAAATTCAACTAAAAGACAGTCACTAGTTGTCTATTTGAAGACCTCAGTGTCACTCTTCAGAATTCTTAGGTTTGTTCATTCATTTAAAAAATATCTATTGAAACAGCCATATTTCTAGATGCTGGCAATACAGCAGCAAACAAAACAGAACAAAGTCCCTACTCCCAAGAAGCTTACATTCTTGTGCTGCTAAACATTATTAAGATCCAATGACCACCTGCCAAAGTCACGTAATATAATAGCCTTCTTCCCAAATGTTAGTTTGCTACATGATACTGAGTCTGTCTTTTGAGAGACAGAAGAGAGAGACTGAAAAGACAGAGATTTTCCTTTAGAAAAAGATGTAAGTCTGGTAAAAACACAAAGAAAAAGTAAAGGAATTGATGGATAATTTACAGATATGGAAACCAATATATGGGTTGCTTCCCTTAGGCAGGTTGTGTGAAGTTGGCATTGATAGTGAATAGTGATGTAATTGCATCTAGTGATGTAATTGTATATAGTGATGTAATTGCATGCAGTCATGTAATTGGCACACAGCAGGCATTCAATAAATGCTACTCTACCTCACAGCATCTAGTAGCAAGGAGTGGAAACAAAACAGAATCAAATTTAGTGTAAACTGAGTTTTCTCAGAGGAGAGAATTAAGAAAGGAGTAATTAAAACTTCTTGAAGGAATGTTCTGAAGGGCTGGAGAAACCTAACATACACAGGAAAGCAGAGAACATTGTATATGGACGATCATTATCATAATGATTAAAACAACCATAGCTACCAGATATTCTCTCCATGAAACCCGTCATGCTAAACAATTTATATATCATATTATTTAATACTCATAAAATTCCTCTGAAATAGCTATTAAATTTCCATTTTATAGATGAGGGGATTGACACCAGGGTGTTTAAATCATTTTCCTAAAGCTTTGAATGATGTAAGTAGCAGAGCCAGGATTCGAACTCTGGTCAGCTTCATTCTAAACATGTTCTCTTAACAGCTACACTTTGGGCCACGTTTTTCATTGTTTATTTTGGTGGAGGGGAGGGGCAGTGTCTCATTACTCCATCGGAGCCTCCTCTGTGTAGTGGGAAGTGAGTTGGGGTGAGTTAGGAGAGACCACTGCTGAGAGGAGAATGCCCAGCGAACACGAGCCACTCAGGAAGAGTCACTTGCCATTAAGGTTCTTACAAGTCTGGGGGACCCCTTAACCAGCAGAAGTGACCTTTTCAAGAACTGACAAAAAGGGCTTTCCTTCAACTGATATAATGAAAAATTTCTAAGGCTGAACAACATAATGTACTCCAAGCCTCTCCATTATTAATGATTAATAATCAATAATCAATAAAAGAAATCATGCTCAGGCTATAGTTTTCCTAAGACCATTCCTTCCTATGAGTTATTAAAATCATTTCAATTCTTAGATATTAAATGTCACACAGAAAATAACCTCTTGCAAAATGTTGGGTTCATCATATTTTAAGAATGAATACTTAAGGTAATTTTAATCAGTTTCTGATATATGCAGCTTTCAGAAAACACCTCAGGGAAGAGCATGGTAACCATGACTAATAATGACAAGTATATGAACTGTATTCTTCATGTGCATATCAGAATCAGAGCATTACTGAAGTACTTGACCATCTGAAGTACTTAGGAAGCTTTAAATAAAAAATAAATTTGCCTGTTTCACTGAAATTGAGCATTCTTTTTGGGGGCATAAAACTTCAAACTTATTAATTTCATGGCTATAATTTAAAATGAATGCCAGTACTAGCTAGATGACTATATGATAAGTGTCTTAGAATTTCAAGAAAAGGCACTAAATTTTTTACAGTATTTGTATTTCATTCTCAGTATAATAAAAATATGCCACCCTTTTAATAATAAATAAAATTCTCAGTTTGATTTACATGCATGGATTAAATGTCATGTTTGAAAAGTTGCTATTTTATTCATATTGAATTTCCCTCCAGTCAAACAAGAATGGTGCCCATATACTTCTATATAATGATACCTTGGCACGTTGATATATAAATATTAACTGGTTGATATACTCTAAAATATTCTACAGATCAGAAAATAGTCTGGTAGCACAGTGAGTTTAAGTGAGGTTTGCTCTGGAGCTTCTAAGGTGCCTATGTGGACCCTACAATTAGCCAGAACCTCCTCCGTATGATGTGGCTGCACCAAAGGAACAGAGTGGGCCAGACCTCTCCCTGTCACAACTTTAGCTTATTTCAGAGATGCCAGATTTACCTGTTAATTTCTGAAAGGTTGAAGTCTTTTGCTGCTCCTTTTTGTCCATTGGAAAAAAGGGACAATTTATTGTTACCAGGACTTCATGAGCCCCTGTGTTAGTGTGTTAGGTCTGCCATGACAACATACCACAGCCTGGGGTGCTGCGACAACAGAAACTTATTTCCTCACAATTGGAGAGACCAATTCCAAGATCCAGGTGTCAGCAGGGCTGCTTTCTCCTGAGGTCTGTCTCCTTGGCTTGTAGGTGCTGTCTTCTCCCTGTGTCCTCACATGGTCCTCCCTCTGTGTGTATCCTGTCCTCATCTCCTCTTCTTATAAGGACACAAGTCAGATTGAAGTAAGACGCACCCTAATGATCTCATTTTAATTTAATTACCTCTTTAAAGATCCTCTCTCCAAATACAGTCACATTCTTAGGGCTTCAACATGTGAAGTTGGTGGGGGGACAAAATTCATCCCATAACAGTCCCCTTTTGATCCATTTCCATCTCCCACACCTACCTTTTTACATATGCATAGCGTAACTAAAGGATAAACCATTTCACTCAAAACCCAAATGCCTTTTGGATGATCCAAAGATGAATATAAAAATAGGATGATTTTTGTTTTCCCTTGAAAGCATACAAGGTTCAATCTGTGGAAGCTGCATTTGTGAGCACTTTCAGGGAACGGCCCTGACTTTATTTCTCCAGCACTCGATTTAGTATCCAGTATGGAGAAGGGGCTAAATAACTTCTTTAGTCATCTACTACTGCATAACAAACTACTCCAAAACTTAGTGGCTCAAAACAGCAATATTTACTGTATCTCTCAATTACGCAGATCAGGAATTCAGGCACAACTCAGGAAAATAACTCATCTCCACACGGCGTCAACTGGGGCCACTTGGGCTGCTCTTCAACTGATGGCTGGGCTGAAATAGAGGGTCCAGGATGGCTTCGCTCTCATGCCCTCCTCCTTGGCAAGAATAAATGGAAGGGTTGGCTAAGCTNGCAAAATTGTGTCTGTAGGTGTGTATGTACAGTTGTGTGGGTGTGAACATAGGTGGGTGTGTAGAGATGTGTGTATGTGTGTGTGTGTGTGTGTGCACTTGTCTGGGGAGAAGGTGGTGTAGGCCTGCAGAGGACCTGCTGCCCCATTGTCAGGTGAACTCAGGCATGCCGAGGGCACATGCTTGTGCCATCAGCAGTTCAACCACCCTGGTGTCCTGTATCCAAGGCCAGGATCCTTTGCACCACTTGCCAGGCCAACTTCTTCAGTCAAAGCACCACTTCCTCTGCACAGACCTTGGTAGCTCCCAGCCTGCTCTGAACCGTGTCCCAGCCTGGGGTGCTGCGACAACAGAAACTTATTTCCTCACATTTCGAGAGACCAATTCCAAGATCCAGGTGTCAGCAGGGCTGCTTTCTCCTGAGGTCTGTCT
>NW_007730151.1:194683-200008 GCF_000696425.1 Galeopterus variegatus
AAATAGTCACAGAGCCCCCTCAGATTCAAGGGGAAAAAGACAAACCTCATTCTTCAGTGGGGACTAGCAGAGATTTTATGGCCATCTTTTACCTACCACAGGAGGTTACTGGTAACTAAATAAATGAACAAAAATATGCAAAATGTACTATGTAATACAAATAAAATTAAACTATGTGGCCATGTACACTGCAATAACCTTTGACTAACCCAGCAATTCCCATCTGAATGAACACCAAATATGAAAGATTTTTAATAACTCAAGCAAGCTAATATGAACTCAAGATGCTACTTGCCAAGTTTTCATATTTGTTTTGACTCTCCTATTATATGTATTTTTTCTTAACTTTGAAATGCTTATTTACTTATGAAACCTACTTCTCATTTGCACATTACATCAATCCACTGAATGTTGTGTCCTCCCCAAATTCACATGTTGAACCCCTAACCCCCAGTGCAATGGTATTTGAAGGTGGGGCCTTTGGAAGGCAATTAGATTTAGATGAGGTCATGTCATGTATTAGTTCGTTTCTATTGTTTGTAACAAAATACACAGAACTGGGTATTTTATAAAGAAAACAAAATTTATTGCTTACAGTTCCTGAGGCTGGGAAGTCCAGGGAACACAGCTTTGGACGTTCTTGATGGTGGTGACAGTGATGGCAGAGTATCTCATTGTGAAAATGGCAGGGCAGAGAGACTAACCTCCTCCTTCACCCCCCTTTTAAAGCCCTCCAAATCATGTCCATGACCACCATTTTTTATACATTCAGTACAGCATGGTCCTATAATTTAATTACCTCTTCAAGGCCCCACCTTTCAATTACCATAATANTGCAATAACCTTTGGCTAACCCAGCAATTCCCATCTGAATGAACACCAAATATGAAAGATTTTTAATAACTCAAGCAAGCTAATATGAATTCAAGATGCTACTTGCCAAGTTTTCATATTTGTTTTGACTCTCCTTGTATATGTATTTTTTCTTAACTTTGAAATGCTTATTTACTTATGAAACCTACTTCTCATTTGCATGTTACATTAATACACTGAATGTTGTGTCCTCCCCAAATTCACATGTTGAGCCCCTAACCCCCAGTGCAATGGTATTTGAAGGTGGGGCCTTTGGAAGGCAATTAGATTTAGATGAGGTCATGTCATGTATTAGTTCGTTTCTATTGTTTGTAACAAAAAACACAGAACTGGGTATTTTATAAAGAAAACAAAATTAATTGCTTACAGTTCCTGAGGCTGGGAAGTCCAGGGAACACAGCTTTGGAAGTTCATGATGGTGGTGACAGTGATGGCAGAGTATCTTATTGTGAAAATGGCAGAGCAGAGAGACTGACCTCCTCCTTCACTCCCCTTTTAAAGCCCTCCAAATCATGTCCATGACCACCATTTTTAATACATCCACTACAGCATGGTCCTATAATTTAATTAACTCTGCAAGGCCCCACCTTTCAATTACCATAATAGGATTTCCCACTCTCAACAGTTACAGTGGGGATCAAGTTTTGGGGGGCATTCGACCCAAGGTATTCTACCCCTGACCCCCAAAACTCATGTCCTTTTCACAAACAAATACATTCATTCCATCCCCAAAGTCTTCACTTGTTTTAACTCAAAAGCCCAAAGTTCAAAGTCCCATCTGTGAAATCAATACAAGTTATCTACTTCCAAGATAAAGCATAGGGTACATATTCCCATTCAAAAAGGGAGAAATAGGCAAAAGAAAGGGGTAACAGGTCCCAAACAAGTCTGAAACCCAGCAGGGCAAGCATTAAATCTCAGAGCTGGTGAATCATGTACCTTGACTCCATGTTTGACCTTCTCTGTACACTGGTATGGGGGTTGGGTCCCCAAGTCCTCGGGTAGCTTTGCTTCTGTGGCTTTCCCAGTCTGAGTCCACGCTTCAGCTCTCTCAGGCTGGCACTGCATGCCGATAGCTCAACAATTCTGGGGGCTCCATGGCAGTCCTGCCTCCATGGCTCCAACAGGCAAGGCTTTGGTGGGGTTTTTCTGCAGCAAATCTGACTCCACATTGCCTCTTGGCATCGCTCTAGCAAAGGCTGTCTGCAGTGAATCCACCCCTGCAATAGATCTCTTCCAGCGCCCATAGGCTTTTCCATACATCCTTTTGAAATCTGAGTGGAGGCTTCCAAGCCTTCCCAGCTCTGGCATCATACAAGCCTGCAGACCTAACACCAGGTGGATACTGCCAAGGCTTCTGGCTTGTGTTTTCCAAAGCTGCGAGTGCAGCCACACATGAGGCCAATTTAGCCATGGCTGGAGCAGCCAAAGCAGCTGGGGTGCTGGTGTGGGGAGCAGCATCCCAAGGTGGTCCTGGGCAGTGAATCCATGGAGGGCACCTCAGGCCTGTTCCCTGAGACCAATCTGTCTGCCTAGGACTTCGGGCCTATGATGGAAGGGTTGGCCTCAGAGCCTTCTGAAATGCCTTCAGAGCCTCTTCCCCTTCTCTCAATAATCCCTTTCTTTCCTACTAATCTCCTTAGCACCACTGAATCTTTCTTCTGAAAATGCTCTCTGCTTCTCTCACACATGGCCAGGCTGCACATTTTCTGAATCTTTCTGCTCTTCTTCTCTTTCAACTTCTGGCTTTTCCTTGTGCCTTTGCCGCCATAACTCAGCGTAAGCTGTAGCAAGTAACCATGCAGCTTCCTGAGTGCTTTGCTGCTTAGAAGTTTCTTCCACCAAATACCCTGGCTCACAACTCTTAAGTTCCAACTTTCACAAAATCCTAGGGCATGGACACAATGCAGCCAAGTTCCTTTCCAGTTCATAGCAAGGTTGTGCTTTGCTCCAGTTTCCAATAAGTCCCTTTTCATTTACATCAGAGATCTTCTCAGAATTGTCTTTGTTATGGAAATGGACTCAGCAAGGAAGCAGCTGGCACTCAGAGGGTCGGAGACTCAGGTATTTTATTACACTGGCAGGCCCAGAGGAGATAACACTCCAAAATCTGGACCCCGAGTTTAGGTCTTACAAGGTTTATATAGGCAAACTCATCCAGGTTTTAGGTTTTGCTTTCTCAGCATTCATGTGGCTATGTCAGCTGTAAGTTTTGATTTTTCAGAATTTGTGTGGTCTAAGCAAGCTTGGTTACAGAAGCGAAAAAATGCAAGCAGTTGATTAGCAGTCAGACTGATGCAATAAGCAAATATTATTTCAAAGACAAAATATTATTTTAAAGACAAAACAAGCTTATGAGAAAATTATTTTTGAGTTCTTCCCAACACGTTTACTGTCCATATTCCTATCAGCATTTTGGTTACCACCACTTAACCAGCATCTAAGAAGTTACAAATTTTACCTAGTTTTCTTATCTTCTAAACTTTCACCAGCATCTAGGCTTTTTCTAGCCTATTCCTCCAAATTCCTCCAGCTTCTCCTCAACACCCAGTTCCAAAGCAGTTTGCACATTTTCAAGTACTTGTTATAAGCAACACCCAAATCTCTGGTACCAATTTTCTGTGTTAGTCCATTTCTATTGCTTATAACAAAATACACAGAACTGGGTATTTTATAAAGAAAATGAAATTTATTGCTAACAATTTCTAAGGCTAGGAAGTCCAAAGTCCAGGGAACACAGCTGGTGAAAGTCTTGGTGGTGGTGACAGCAATGGCAGGTTATTACATTGTGAAAATGGCAGAGCAGAGAGAGAGAGAGACTGACCTCATCCTTCACTCTCCTTTTAAAGCCCACCAAATCATGCCCATGACCACCATTTTTATTCCATTCTTTACAGCGTGGTCCTACAATCTAATCACCTTTCAATTACCTTAATAGGATTTCCCATCTTCAACAGTGACAGTGGGAATTAAGTTTTGGGGGGACATTCAACCCAAGGCAGGATGGGATTAGTGTCCTTATAAGAAGACAGATCTCACTCTTTTTCCACGCACACACACTAAGGAAAGGCCACATGAGCACATGGGGAGATAAAGCCATCTGCAAGCCAGAAAGAGGGTCCTCAACAAAAACTAAATCTACTAGTATCTTGACCTTATATTTTCCAGCCTACAGTACTGTGAGATGTAAATGTCTGTTGTTTAAACCACCTGTTCCATGGTATTTTGCTATAGCTGCCTGAACTGTGTGTCTTAACACACAGTGCATAAAAATAATTTAATCAACCCAGATTAAATGGCCATAACCAAGAAAAGAAAGGTCAATATATATTAAATTAATGAAGTTCTAGAATAGGAGTATATGCCTGTTGAAAACAAGACCATATACATAGGGTTATTTTTTTTTAGTTCTCTGATTTTCTTAATAAAGAGTTTGTAGTTTTCATCTATAATCAGAAAGGCTAATACAGCTATTTTCATTTGAAATATCAAAAATTGTCTGAAGAAATTTTTGCCTCATTCTTAAGGAAATTGAGGTTACAGTTAACATGACAATAAACAGGTGTATTTGGGGGAGGTCCCCATGCATGCCAAAGTACTATGGAAATTCTCAGAAAACATCCAGAGGCCTTCCATCCAGTTTTCTACTTGACATTGAGCTTTACTGAGTTTGCTCATGCCTCAAAGAAGTAAGTTTATGAGCTCACTTCTCTTCTTAGAAAATGTATATTTAAAATATTGTATTTCCAAAGAGAGGAGAAGAGACAAAATAAACATGAAGTAGTAAAACTATAAAATATTGATGTTTATTTTCTTATTCATTGCCAGTGATGGAATCCCATATATAAGTAATGTTAAGATAATATCTCTGAATTGATTTGTTTCTTCTCCATCAGATCTTTTTTTTTACTTTTATTTTAGAAATGACTGACACCAAGATGTGGCTCTTAAGATTATCATAACATTTTCTTCACTTTCTCTGTTTTTTCAGGAAACAATGCACAGTTTTGTGAGCTGAATTTATATTAAACTTGTTGCACCTCTGTGACTAGAGGTACAGCTATTGAATACCTATTATGCACAAGTACTGTATGCTCCGAAAAACATAAAGATAAACATGGTATGGCCCCTGCCCTCAAATACCTGAAATCTTGCTGGAGCTAATTAATGTGTATAAACAATAGCAAAAGTAGCTAAGTTTAGAAACTGAAGGGGAGGTAGGAGTCAACTCTAGGGCAAAATGCCTGGTGGCACATCAGAACTTGGAGGACGGGGCCGGCCCTGTGGCTCACGTGGAAGAGTGCAGAGCTGGTAGCGCCAAGGCTGCAGGTTCGGGTCCTATATAGGGATGGTCAGTGCACTCATTGGCTGAGCACGGTGCAGACCACAATGAGCCAGGGGCTACGATCCCCTTACCGGTCATACATACATACATACATACATACATACATA
>NW_007730151.1:200860-203289 GCF_000696425.1 Galeopterus variegatus
AAGCAAGGGTCAAGTACCCAAAGTTATAGAGGAAAGGTTTTATTCCCCACATTGCCATAATAAGCTATGTGGTCCTGGGTAACTTGCATTAATTCTCCAAAATTCTATTTCTCATCAGTGAAATAGAAATATTAATGTTTACCTTATAATGGAGTTTGGATGTATTGTCCTCCCAGAACTCATATGGAAATTTGATCCCCAATGTGGCAGTGTTGGGAGCTGTTTGAGTCATGGGGGCAGATCCATCATGAATGGATTAATGCTCTCCCTAGGTCAGGGGATTAATGAGTGAGTTCTCACTCTATTAGTTCCCATGACAGTGGTTATTTAAAAGACCCTGGCACCTCTTCTCTCTCACTCTCTCTCTCTCTATCTCTGTTCTCTCTCTCTCTCTCTCTCTCTCTCTCTCTCTCTCTCTCTCTCTGTCTCTTTCTCTCTCTTGCTTCCTCTCGCCATGTGATCTGCTTGTACCCGCCGGCTGCCTGCTGTTTTCTGCCATGAGTAGAAGCAGCCTGAGGCCCATGCCACATGCAGCTGTCCCAGAACCATAAGCCAAATAAACCTCAGTTATTTCTAAATTACCCAGTCTCAAGTATTTCTGTTATAGTAACACAAAATGGACTAATACACCTTACTAATTTCTTTTGAAGTTCAAGGTCATAATATCAATGAAAGCAGTAAATGCTACTGTAATGCAAAAAGATTTTATTTCAGTAAATGCTACTGTAATGCAAAAAGATTTCATTTGTTTTAGAAAGGAAGGACTTAAAAAATCAAAATATAAATATTATTCAAAATTGCTCATTTATCCTTTCAAACAATACGATCATGGACGTGCTATAAAGGGAAATAACCACATACTTTAATTTACCAAAACTTTATTTAAGATATATATTTGGGTTTTGTTCACTGTTTGTTTTTTAGAGTTGGTTTGGTTTTAGTTGAAAATTGTTTTAGTCCTTCAGTATGCCAGACACTAAGTGCACTATGCCATTGACTCCAGACCACTGCTCTATTGGTAGTAACATCATAAGACCAATGTCACAGGGCTTCTTGGGATGACTGTTTCATAGTGGAGATAACAGAGGCACAGGGAGGTCAGGTAACTGCTGTCACATTGCTAAGCAGATTTGGGGACCAGAATTCAAATCAGATTGTAAGGCTCGCACTCANTGTTATAGTAACACAAAATGGACTAATACACCTTACTAATTTCTTTTGAAGTTCAAGGTCATAATATCAATGAAAGCAGTAAATGCTACTGTAATGCAAAAAGATTTTATTTGTTTTAGAAAGGAAGGACTTAAAAAATCAAAATATAAATATTATTCAAAATTGCTCATTTATCCTTTCAAACAATACGATCATGGACGTGCTATAAAGGGAAATAACCACATACTTTAATTTACCAAAACTTTATTTAAGATATATATTTGGGTTTTGTTCACTGTTTGTTTTTTAGAGTTGGTTTGGTTTTAGTTGAAAATTGTTTTAGTCCTTCAGTATGCCAGACACTAAGTACACTATGACATTGACCCCAGACCACTGCTCTATTGGTGGTAACATCATAAGACCAATGTCACAGGGCTTCTTGGGATGACTGTTTCATAGTGGAGATAACAGAGGCACAGGGAGGTCAGGTAACTGCTGTCACATTGCTAAGCAGATTTGGGGACCAGAATTCAAATCAGATTGTAAGGCTCGCACTCAACCACCATTCAACCATGTCTTGGCCTTCAGAATTAGTTTTTTATATTTAAATATCCAAGAAGAAACTTTCTATGACAGCATTTCAAAAGATTTTATTAGTAATTAAAATGAATTTTATTTCTTTTGTCCAAAGAAAAAGCAACATCTAGTGACGAATAAGTAAAAGCAGATATTCTTCAAACTAAGAGACTAGTAACTGCACACTCAGTGTGAATCTGTTATCTGGAAGCCTGTGTGGTCACATTCTGTTCTCTGAGATCCCTATTCCTGCAGCTTCTTTGCTATGGAGNATACATACATAAAATAAAAAGAACTTGGAGGATATACAAAATTGAGTACAGCTCAAGCTGGAAGGGTAGTTGAGTATGCCATGGGAGGTAGGCTCTATTCGATGTGGGTAAAGACTGTGGAAGGAGGCTAAGGCTACATTACTGGGGTCTTTAAATCCACGGCAAGAAATCTGAGCAATCCTAAGAGCAAAGGGGAGTCACCAAATGATTTTAAAAGTGAAGCAATAAAGACACATGGCAGAAAGACCATTTTAGTTAATGATGACTTTAGGGGTCTTGGTGATGACAATGAGTTAATAGAATGTCCTTTCTGGAGTTAGCAAGCAAGGGTCAAGTACCCAAAGTTATAGAGGAAAGGTTTTATTCCTCACATTGCCATAATAAGCTATGTGGTCCTGGGTAACTTGCATTAATTCTCCAAAATTCTAT
>NW_007730151.1:205214-205414 GCF_000696425.1 Galeopterus variegatus
GCCTGTGTGGTCACATTCTGTTCTCTGAGATCCCTATTCCTGCAGCTTCTTTGCTATGGAGAGTGCATTTCCATATCATTCATATGATGGCACGCGTTTAAGCTTGCCATAATTTAGTGTAAGCAAAATCATTTTTTGCCTTTAAACTAGTATTCATAAAATTTCATCATTTACACACTGACGCATGATCCAAAAAACAC
>NW_007730152.1:0-11158 GCF_000696425.1 Galeopterus variegatus
AATCCAGCAGCCTCCTGTCCACCACTTCCCATCCTGCTCCCTGTGGCAACCACCTTCAAATTCATTTAGCTGTTTCTTCTGCTGTTTAACTTCCACAGCTCTCATTAACAAGTTGATGCCACAATTTCTTGGTTTTTTTGGTTTTAGATGTTATCTAGTGACCTTGTACTCGGGAAGAGGAAATCCCAGTACAGGAATATACTTTCAATTATATTAACACTCAGTGCTGAAATACTTTTGAGTATGTGACTGTTATTGATTGATTGATTGATTGATTGGTGGCCAGCCCGTGTGGGGATCTGAACCTTTAACCTTGGTGTTAAATATGTGATTGTTATTCGCATACAAACCACACAGTGAATACAGTTATTTTTCCTCTCCTACCCACCTTCTGGTTTTCCAGTAGGTTAATTCTTGTCTTTTTGCTTACCTGGCTCTTGTAACCTTTTCCTTGAGTTTGCTGTCTCCTGATTGACAGCCATAGAAATCTCTCACTATACCCAAGTTTCAGTAGATTCAGAGAATGGTTCCCTCAGAAGGTATTCCATTCTTCTAAAGTGAATTTTATTTTATCAAGGACTATTCCACACATACCCTGTGTTAAGATCCATCCAGCTGTTTTTGTGTGGCACAGTAACAGACGTAATTCCATGTGTGGGGGTTAGGTCTGTCTTTCTTCTTTTGGTATAAAAATATCTTAAAGGATGATAATTTTGTTGTTGTTGTTGTTATCATCTATACTGGATGAAATGTAAATTTGGTAATACTGTGTCAGTCCCTAAAGCTGAGTTGGAAAAGTTGCACAGTTTGCCGAGCGCCTCTCTTAGTGTGTCTGTAGGATGTTCCACTCAGCTGGCTTCCTTGTAGTGAGATCTGTGAAGAAGCTGGCAGAGGTGGCCTGAGGGGATGTTTCCTACAGGGATGGTCCCCAAGGATGTGTTGTTCCTGCAGGTGGGAGGCAGCAGGGGTCCAGCTTAAATTGCCTGATGCCTCAGAGGTTGCCTTGAATGTGACTTGGGTGGGTGGCTGTTCGTTTGTGTCCTACTGACCCTGTTTGATGGTCACGTGGTCATTCTGTTGCCCCTGATTGATG
Organism: Galeopterus variegatus; assembly: GCF_000696425.1. Taxonomy (NCBI): domain Eukaryota; kingdom Metazoa; phylum Chordata; class Mammalia; order Dermoptera; family Cynocephalidae; genus Galeopterus; species Galeopterus variegatus. The sequence continues at coordinate 1,094 of NW_007730152.1, forward strand.
CCAGCATTTTCTGTGGTTTTTGTTTCTGGTGAATGTGATCTTTGTCTGTGAAGTGTGGTTGTGTTGTGAGGTGTGTGGTGAGGTTCTGTTCACCATCAAGTGACAGATGTTAGTGTGGTCTACAAAATCAAATTTGTAGCCAGCCCACCTGAAAAGTCCACCAGGATCATCTAGGCCTCCCTCACCAGCCTCGGAGCTGGGGCCCCTCAGAACAGGGACTTGGGAGGACTTGGAGTTGGCTAACCACCAACTCCAGGGCAAAGGAGAGCGTGGCATCAGAAAAGCCCCCTTCCTCCCGAAAAGGCCAGTAATCAGTATTTGAGAGCGATGCTGTCTCATGGACATAGAATATAAGGTAGAGAAATCATTTAAAATTTTCCAGTAAAAAAGAGTAAAGTATAAAAAGTAAAAATGTAAAGAGAAACGGGGAAATTAATATTAATCTTAATTTTTTCTTTTACTTTGGTGGCTGGCCAGTGTGGGGATCTAAGCCCTTGACCTTGGCGTTACCAATGTTGCACCCTAACCAAGTGAGCTAACTGGCCAGCCCCTGTTAATTTTAACTTTATTGAGATCAAAATATTTTGATATTACACTGTGCAATCAATGTAAAGAAAGTGAAATATTTTACATTCTTTTCTATTTTCTGCACCAAGTTTCAGAATCCAGTGTGTTTTCCACTCACAGCACATTTCAATTTGGACCAGCCACATTTTCAGTGCTCAGCAGCCATATGTGACCAGCAACCCCATATTCGATAGTATAGCTGTAGAAGCTTCACTTGCGAGAAAAGTGGGCTCTTCCCACCCCATGGGAGCCAGGTCCACCTCATAACCCCATCTGGATGCCTCCAAGTACCTGAGCCAAAGCCTTTCACCACTGTGCTCCCCCTTTACTAGCCCAGGCTGCCCCTGGGGCTGTGCTGGGCACCAGCACTCCTCCCTTCCCTGGATCACCTCTCCCAGGTGTGAATAGCCACAGAGCATGTACCCTTGGAATTTATTCTCCAGGATGCCCACCGTTGGATGTTTACTGGTCTCCCCAAACTTGGGGACAAGGTCTCACATGAGTTAATGATATTAGAAATGATGAGGATGATGTTTGTGTTTGTAAGAGCAGCCGGCTCTGGGCTGCTTCACAGGACCTGGGCCAAGAAGAAGTAGGGCTTTTATCCCCAGTCTCCATAGAAGGGATGGAGACCCAGGGAAGTAATGTAACTCACCAATGTCCTTTAACTTGTAGGAGACAGAGCCCCTGCTCTTGCTTCTTGGCCAGCTTTCTCTCCCATTTTCCTATCTCTCCCTGGTCCTGGGGGCAGGATGGAGAGTCACGAGAGGGGCAGGCCATGTTCCTTCCCAGCATGAAGAAGAGCTAAAGAGTATGTGGGCCAGGGCAGAGGTGGGGGCATGGAGCATAAGCAAGCACATGTCCCTTTCTCCTGGTACGTCTCGGCAGCACTCAGGACAGAGTGGCAGGGAGTCTGTGGCCAAACTGGCCCTTGCAAGAAGCAAGGTCCACTCCTGGCTTGGGAGTCACAGTCCCAAAGTGTTTCTCACTCTGGTTTCTCATGTTCATGGCTCCAGGCCTTGGGAACTGTCCCCAGCCCACCTTTTTCTAGTCATGTATTCAACCGGTTGTCAGTGAGCCTATGCAGAGGCTACATCAGTATTCAAAACAGGCTCGGCCCCTACCTGCATGGGGTTTGCAGACTGGCTGAGGCAGACAGTACACAAGTAAACCAGTGGACAGGCGAATGTGGATAGTGATGACATGTTGTGAAGGAAGTAAAGCTGGTGGGGAGAGTGACCGGGTAGGCTTTTTCATTTCATAGGGTGGTTAGGGAAGCCCTGTGAAAGAACGGACTTAATCAGTGACTTGAGGGCTGAAATGGAGCCAACCAGGAAGATTATGTAGGGAGGGCTGGCCAGTTAGCTCAGTCATTTAGACTGCAGTGTTGTAACACCAAAGTCAAGGGTTCAGATCCGCGAACTGGCCAGCCACCAGAAAAAAGATTGTGCAGGGGGACACGTTCCAGGGAGACAGAGCTGTCCAAGGGCCCAAGGAGAGAGGAGTGAGGTGGGCTGAGGTGGGAGGTGGTGAGGGTTGGGAGTTAGGCAGGGCTGTGGTGAGTATCTGGGGTTCTGACACAGCAGGATCCACATCAGATACTTGGTTTTAAAGAACCACTGGCTGCCCTATCAGAGAAGGTCATAGTGGGCAAGTGTGGCCACACCCATCCAGGAGGGAGATCAGAAGTGGGATGAGTGGTGGAATTTAACGAGTGTGTGGAGGGGGCGTCCCCAGAAGGCAGACTCCAGGTTTCTGCCTGGGGCAGTTTGGTGGATGGTGGTGTCCTTGTAAAGATGGGGATACTGGGACTGGCTGAGATTTGGAGAGGCAGCTGAGGTGACATTATCAGCAATGGAATGGAAGGGTAGAAGGCAGGAGACCAGTGGGCAGCTGCTGGTGGGCAGAGGTCTGGTGTCTGGACCCTGCAGGTGCCAGCAGGTCTCATGTCCACCCCTTGCCCCAACACCCCTCCCACAGTGATCAACAAGTACAAGCGCAGGCGATTTCAGAAAACTAAGAACCTGCTGACTGGAGAGACAGAAGCTGACCCGGAAATGATCAAGGTAAACTTGAGCAGGGTTGTTGGGTCCTGCAGGGACCATCTGGGGCCTTCATAGCACAGCAGCCAGACCACTGGGGTCCTCCTCTGGCACCATCAGCAAGCCACTGGTGGGCGTCAGTGGGTGGTTTGGTGATGGTGACAGACCTAGCCTCCCTGAGCTTCAGTTTCCTTCTCTGGGAAACAGGGTTAGGAAGCAACTGCCTCTAGGGTCTGGGGAGGATTCCAGACAAGATTATTACAGCCAGTGCTTACACATACTCATTCATAAGTCTCTCGCCAGCCTTGGGAGGGGGTCACCAGTCCCATTTTCAGATGAGGACACTTTCCAGAATTCTCACAGACAGGAAGTGGCAGGGCTGGGATTCACACCCAAACAGCCAGGCCTCAGAGATCGGGCTCAGCCCAGCACAGGGCAGGCACACAGGAATGGCACAAGAGCCGTCCTCTGTCAGTGGGTGGTCCTGGGCGGGAAGGGTGGTCCCTGTTCATGGAGGTGCAAGATTGTGGAAGCTGCTGTCCTGAGGCTGGGCTTTGCAGCCTGGCTCACAATCCAGGTCCTGCCTCTAGCTCTGTGGGCCTCCTGCTCTGTGAGGTGGGAGGATCCTGGGCAATGGAGTCCATAGAGGCTGGTGTGGGGCTGGCCAGTGTCACTATAGTGGTTAATATTCCATTGCCTCTGAGACCCACCCCTGTCTCCCTCAGAGGGCCGAGGACTACGGGCCTGTGGAGGTGATCTCCCACTGGCACCCCAACATCACCATCAATATTGTGGACGACCACACGCCATGGGTGAAGGGCAGCGTGCCCCCTCCCCTGGACCAGTGTAAGCCCCCCAGCTCTGCCAGCAGCTTGTGGAGGCCTCAGGGAGTGTGCTCTGGGCCCATTTCCTTGTCTTCTCCTAGCCCTGTCCCCCTGAAAGATCATTCTAGATCTCCACTCCTCCTGGGCTTCCTGCAGTGCTCTGCCTCCTTTCTCTTCTTTCCTCTCCCTCTTCCACTCCCCTGGTGACGCCAGGACTGACCTCCATGCACCAGAATTGGTCCACAGACAAGTCTCATCCAGCCCACAAGCTGTTTTCAAAAAATGTACATCAGTTGCCAACTTTTGAAATTGAGGCAATACCACTGAAAAATCCAGATTTCTGGCTTCTTTATAAAACCAGGACTCATGGGGCAGCCGTGGGTTGGAGCTGAGCCGCAGCTGGCCTCTTCAGTTGAGGCCTGTCTACCCTTTCCACCTGGTCCCCTCCACTGAAGTCAAGATGCCCTTCAGCTCCTCATAGCCCAGAAATGTCCCCTGTACCCCAGTCTCTGTCAGGGGGCCCCATCAGGTCCCTGCAGATGTCTGGGGGCTTCATGGGCATTCTGGTCTCCTGCTGGGCTAAGTGGTGCCCCATGCCCCATCTTCCTGCAGACGTGAAGTTTGATGCCGTGAGTGGTGATTACTACCCCATCATCTACTTCAACGACTACTGGAACCTGCAGAAGGACTACTACCCCATCAACGAGAGCCTGGCCAGCCTGCCGCTCCGTGTCTCCTTCTGCCCACTCTCGCTCTGGCGCTGGCAGCTCTATGCTGCCCAGAGCACCAAGTCACCCTGGAACTTCCTGAGCGACGAGCTGTATGAGCAGTCAGATGAGGAGCAGGATTCAGTAAAGGTGAGCGCCGCTTGGGGGCGGGGCAGGGGCTTCCAGCACCTTCTGGCTGTAGAAGGGGAAGTGGGCCAGGCAGCTGCAGTGGGACCTCCCACCTAGCACTCCCCTGCCCACAGTTTCACAACCTCCCAGGTCCCCTTCCCACAGTGGGCAGGAAATGGGTGCTCAGCCTTCCAGCCCTGGCTGACCCTGTCTCTGAGGCTTTTATTGTCCTCTTTGTGGCAGCATTTCTGTTTGCTTGGCCAAGCCCTCTGGGTCCGAACTCGCCCCTTCCTTCCTCTGTCCCAAACCTTGTCTCCCTGACTTTGGGCTCTGACTCCATGTCTCTGCTCTCTCTCTACATCCTTTTTATTTTTTATTTATTTTTATTTTTTAAAGATGACCGCTAAGGGGATCTTAACCCTTGACTTGGTGTTGTCAGCACCACGCTCTCCCAAGTGAGCCACGGGCCGGCCCTATCTCTCTCTACATCCTTAAATGTCTTCCCATATCTCCATCTTTCTGCCTGTGTCTGTGATATGAGACTCAGCTTTGCTTGTCTGGGGCTGTACAGCATCACTTGAGTTTCTTTTTTTTTTTTTTTTTTTTTTTTTTCTTTTTTCGTGTCCAGCAACGGGATCGCAACCCTCAGTGTTGCACCCGCACCTCGCTCAGCCAGTGAGCGGGAACCGGTCTGTATGTGGGATCCGAACCCTCGACGGGAGCGCTGCCGCACTCCCAAGCGGCGCACTGTAGCAGTGCGCCATCAGGCCGGCCCATCACTGTTGAGTTTCTATTCCTTGCTCCCCATCTCTCCTCCCTGTCCCCATCCACCCATCTTTGACTGGCTGTCCTCTGGGCAGCCCCAGGGCAGTCTGGGGGGGATATCAGCAGGTCATGCCAGTGTGTCCTGGGAGAAGAGGGGGCTAGCTAGTGAAGGTGCTGCATTGGTCAACTCTCGGGCTAGGGCAGGATAATGCTCACAGGCTCCCCTGCCCCCAGGTTGCCCTCCTGGAAACCAACCCCTACCTTCTGGCGCTCACCATCATCGTGTCCATCGTCCACAGTGTCTTTGAGTTCCTGGCTTTCAAGAACGGTAGGGGTGTGACCCTGTCCCCACCCCCTTTCTTCTCCTCTCCTGTCCCACATGTCCTCCCCCTGCCACGGGTCTCTCCCCTCTACTCTCCAGAGGCCTAGCTAGCTGGGGAGGGACAACGACCCCAGAACTCCCAACCCAGAAATTCCCATCCACTGGGCGTGGAACTGAGGGAGCGGCTGGGCCTGCTGCTCGGGCCTGATGGCACCACCAGGAAGCTGGGCTGGGGAACTCCAAAGCCAAGAGCTGGGAAGCCCCGGAGCTTCTCCTACCGCCCTGCCTGGCAGGCTGCTTGCTGGGGGAGGCCCCTCAGGGCTGAGTGGACTGGGCGCCAAGAGGGAAGGCCCCAAAGTCTGTGCCCCAAAGTCCCTTAGGTTCTAAGGCCAGGCATAGTCCCAGGTGCCCTGACCAGTTAGCTCCTTGAGTCCTCACAACCACAACCTCTGAGGAGCCTGTGGTTACCCCTCCATTACAGATGAGGAGGTGGAGGCTCAGAGAGGTTAGGTTACTTGCCCACAGTCACACAGGTCCTATGTGGCTGTCAGTTCTGGCCCCCACCTGTATCTTCTAGGCCCTGTGTGTCACTTTCTTCCCCAGAGAATCCCAGTCTAAAGGAGGATACCTGCTGCCCTGCATCTCCTGGAAGTGGCAGGAATCATAAGTATTATTATTGTTAAGATGATAGTACCATTGTTGAGAGCTACCGTCTAGAAGAACATAACATCAGAACTGAACAGTAGCTGGTGCTAAGCACCGATAGGAAGTCCTTTAGTTGTCATATCTGGAGCACTCACTGTGCCTGGGCAGGCGCCATTTCACTAAACCCTTCTGCTGACCATAAGTTGGATCAGCCAGTGTCCCTTTTTTCCAATAAAAAAGAGGCATGAGGAGGTATGGTCAGTTGCCCAAAATCACACAGCAGTGACCCTGTGCTGTGCTGCCTCCCAGGTCTGAGGGGGAACTTGGATCCACCCGCCCCACCAGAACCCTGTGTCCAGACCTGTTCTTCCCGATCGGGACTGAGGGTGGTCCGATGGGCCAGGGTGAGCCTCTCGAATGTGCTGAGCCCTGGGATTGGGGTGGATGGGCCTGGATTCACAGTCCTTGCTCACTGAGGGCAAAGCTGACCCTGTGCAACCATGGGCCTGGCTTCGCCACTGTAAGACAGGCATGGTGGTGGGCCGGTCTCCTATGGCTGCAGTAGTTAGGTACTCAGTTTCTGCTAGGGTCAGAAGGTTACTCTTGGGGAGACCAGGGGTTAAAAAGAGGCATGGCTGACCTGCGTCCCCCAGGCAGCATCCAGGTGGGACATTGGAACGAGCTCCAGATTGGAGATCAATGCCCGGGCCTCTTGTCTGTGCCGAAAGGATGTCCATTGGCCAGTCCCTTCATGGTTTTAGCTAAGGTGGGGGGGCTGAAGGAGGTGGTCTTGAAACACATGCTCCAGATCTCCCTGACCAGGGGAGGTGGGATGGCACCACAGTGTGGTGCAGACCCAGTGTGTGTCCAGATAGTGCCAGGCCAGGCTATGCAGCCTCAGGGAAATAGCTTCCATGGTCAGCCCTTAGTACCTGGCACATGGTAAGCACCCATCCATGGCAGTGGCCACTGTCACCATCAGTAGAGGGACCGTCCCCTTGGACTCTGGGTGCTCACATCCCAAGTGAGGACCACAGAAGTCCTGTCTGGTGCTCTGCATGGTGCCCATGAATGAGAGAGTCTTCATGGGAGATAAGAGTGTTCACCCTCTTCCATGAAAACCCAGCCTCATCCAGGGGGTCGGAGGAGGCTGCAGGAAGAGACTAAGAGGCTCTTAAACCTCCTGGTTCCCCGCAACTTCCACACACAGATATCCAGTTCTGGAACAGCCGACAATCCCTGGAGGGACTGTCTGTGCGCTCCGTCTTCTTCGGCGTTTTCCAGTCTTTTGTGGTCCTCCTCTACATCCTGGACAATGAGACCAACTTTGTGGTCCAGGTCAGCGTCTTCATTGGGGTCCTCATCGACCTCTGGAAAATCACCAAGGTCATGGATGTCCGGGTAAGGGCAGGCGCCATGCTGTCTTAAGGGCTGCAGGGAGGTGGGGAGGGGGATTGTCTTGCCCTGAAGCTGTCCCCCGGGGGTTTCCCAATGCCTGCCTCACTTGCAGGACTGGGGATTTTCACGCCAGGGGATTTTTTGGGTCACACGTGGGGCAGGGGAACTGGGAACAGTGGGGAAGGGAAGGGGCTGGTTCTGGTATGGGGGGGCGGAAGCCAGCACAGCAGCTGACCATGGCATCCCTCCTCATCTGCAGCTGGACCGGGAGCACAAGGTGGCAGGAATCTTCCCCCGCCCAACTTTCAAAGACAAGTCCACATACATTGAGTCCTCGACCAAAGTGTATGATGACGTGAGTGTCCCCTGCAGTGGGCCCCATGGGGTGGTCTCTAAGTATCCGCACACTCCTGAGAGACCAGGAGTCATGCCATCTGCCTGCCACTGCCAGGCCCATGCTTTATGATCTGTGCTGCACCCTCTGTGTCCCCTGCCTGCCATAACTACTTCCTGGTCAAGTCCAGAGTTCCCCGAGCCACCTGGAAATTCCCCTGGCCTGGCCTTCCAGACCAGGTATGGGTGGGTAAGGGTGGGGAGCAGAGATGCCAGGTGGGGCCCGAGGAACTGGGTCATAGCCCCGCCCTGTGACCCCACAGATGGCGTTTCGGTACCTGTCTTGGATCCTCTTCCCACTCCTGGGCTGCTACGCTGTCTACAGCCTTCTGTATCTGGAGCACAAGGGCTGGTACTCTTGGGTGCTCAGCATGCTCTATGGCTTCCTACTGACCTTCGGTGAGCTCGGCACCCCCATTCAGTGCAGGCACTCAACACATGTTCCTCAGCCCATTGTGGCCAGCAGCAATGATCAAGTCAGCCTGGCCCTGCCCTCCTGGGACTGACAGTCCAGTTTGGGAAACAGAGTTGTCCCCAGATGGTGATGACCCAGGTTGGGGAGGGGAGAGCGGGGGTGGTGAGCCCCAAGGGGGTACCTGACTTGTCTGGGGTTAGGGAGGGCTGCTGGGAGGACGTGAACAGTACATTTCAGTTCCCATCCTAAGGGGAGCATTTTGTCTTGTGGGGAACGCAGAGAGTAAACAAGCAGACAGGCGAGTCACGGCGAGTGATGAACGCTGTGAAGGGCAGAGTGGGAGTGCCTGTTAGAAGGAGTCGGGAGCCCCCTCCCTCCACGCACTGATGCCCTTCCACCTCCGCTGCAGGCTTCATCACCATGACGCCCCAGCTTTTCATCAACTATAAGCTCAAGTCTGTGGCCCACCTGCCCTGGCGCATGCTCACCTACAAGGCCCTCAACACCTTCATTGATGACCTGTTCGCCTTTGTCATCAAGATGCCTGTTATGTACCGGATTGGCTGCCTACGGGATGGTGAGGCCTGATGGGCAGGCAGGGGGCTTCCACCAGAGCAGGGCACAGGCGGGACTCAGGGTCCTGGTCAGAGGGAGGTGCCACAGCCCCAGACTGGGGGCTCAGTCTGAGGAGCTAGGCACAACCTTTGCAGGACCCCACCACCCCACACCTGCCTGACCGTGAATACGGCAGGCTCCTTCCCTCACATCCCTTGCTTTCCCCACAGATGTGGTTTTCTTTATCTACCTCTACCAACGGTGGATCTACCGCGTCGACCCCACCCGGGTGAATGAGTTTGGCATGAGTGGCGAGGACCCGACAGCACCCGTTCCAGTGGTGGAGGCCCCCGGAGCAGCAGGGGTGCTCACACCTGCGCCTACTACCACCATAACCACCGCCACCACCGCCAGGGAGGAGGCCTTCACATCCCTGCCCACCAAGGCTACCCAGGGGGCCAGCTCCACCCACGAGCCCCAGGAAGCCCCTCCAAAGCCAGCAGAGGACAAGAAAAAAGATTAGCCACTACTGATCCTCCTCATCTGTTCTGGCTCCTGGCGACCACCACCCCTGCCTCCTGGCCCCCTTCGCCTCCCCTCCCTGTCGCCCTTTCCCTGGACAGATCGGGCTGGGGCGGCAGGAGGCCCTCCCTCAGGCCAGGGCCCAGCGTGTGATGTGGGGGCTGGGGCAGGCCAGGGCTCATTGTTTGTGGAGGCGCCGTCTGTCTGTCTGTTCCTCTGTGTTTCCAGCCATCTCGCCCTGCCAGCCCAGCACCATTGGGAATCATGGTGAAGCCAACGTGGCACTGCCAAGGGGGCGGGCCAGGCGGGGGAGGGACCGGGGGCTGTCTGTGGGACACCCATGGTCATCCATCATTTTGTCCCTCATCTATTGACCACCCCCCTCCTCCCAGACAGCCGCCCTTTAACAGTCTGGATTTAATAAATTCATATGGGTGTTTAACTTAAACTCGACAACTTCCCCTCCTCCTCGTGCCTTCCTTCTTCCATCACCTTGGAGAGCAGCTTCGCCAGGTGGTGGGTGGCTCTCCTGGGTCTGGGAGGGAGACTTGCAGGGTACAGGACACAGAAAGGTGGGGACAGTGATGCTCTGTTGAAAGCCATGCCCTCGGGCTAGGCCCCATTCTCACTTCTCCCTCTCCCACCAGCTCTCTGAGGGGGCTTCTGTAACTGTCCGCATCTCACTGACTCCCAGGGAGGCTGCTTGCAGTGAGCTCGTGGCACTCACAAGGCTGCCTTTGGCCAGCCACGGCTTGGAGTCTTGTGTGTACCCACTGAATAT
>NW_007730152.1:11905-14577 GCF_000696425.1 Galeopterus variegatus
GGGACAGTGATGCTCTGTTGAAAGCCATGCCCTCGGGCTAGGCCCCATTCTCACTTCTCCCTCTCCCACCAGCTCTCTGAGGGGGCTTCTGTAACTGTCCGCATCTCACTGACTCCCAGGGAGGCTGCTTGCAGTGAGCTCGTGGCACTCACTCACAAGGCTGCCTTTGGCCAGCCACGGCTTGGAGTCTTGTGTGTACCCACTGAATATCTCTTGAACCCACACCCCAGGCGGGGCCAGGACCACAGTTCACAGCCAGGCCTGGTTCGTGAGTAAAGATGCGCCACCCTGATAGATTCCAGCCAGGCTCCCTCAGTCAGTGGTTGTGGCCCCTGGACACATGATCTCGCTTCTGTGGGCTTACACTGCTCCCCTCCCAGGGTTGGGGTAGGGCCATGGGTGAATCCTTAAAAGGCGCTTGGAGTGATGCCTGGCTGTAGTGCTTTGCAGGTATTGGGGTGTCATTAGCATCCCCAGGGCTGCCTGTACTGAATACCCAGCTGAGCTCTCAGTCCCTGGGTGCTGGGACTGTTCACACACTTTGTAGGTGAGGTGACTAAGGTCTCTGGGCTTCCCTATACTCCGAGGCGTGGGGAGCCCAAAATCCTAGACTTACATTGTTTGGTGGGGACTGGTCTTATCCACACTGCAGTGAGAGGTGGCCTGCAGCTGAGGACCATGCCAGGTTCCTTTGGGTTCCACCTGCCTCCCCACCCTGCAGAGCCAGGTCCGTAAGGTCCTGAGATGTCAGTGCTCACAGAGCCCCACACATTAACAAACATGATACTGCGGTCTCCTTCCATTTCTGAGGGCAGCCACAGATCTGCTTCATTCCTCCTCCTTCTCTACATCATTCCATGGTTCCCCAGTGCCCTTTCAGAAACCTCAGGCTCTGCACCATGGCTTTTTTGTTGGGCTCCTAGGTACTGAGGTGGGGCAGGGGTAGGCAGACTTTTGAGGGGACGTGGGCTCTCAGGCCACCTTGACTCACTGGTCTCATTACCCCTGGCTCCTCCTCTTCCCATACTCTCACGCCCAAGCTTTTGGCAAGGCCCATCAGCTACACCCCATACTCACTTGAGGGTCTCGCCTCTTCACTTCCACTCAGACTACCTGATCAGGGCTCCTGTTCATCCTCTGGGGTCCCCACCCAACCTTCTTCCTGGTCTCCTGCCCCAGTCCCACCTTTTCCATTCACTGTCCAGGAGCTAGAGATTTCTAAAGCACAAATCTAACCCTGCCCATCCCTTGCTCAGAACCTACCATGGGTCCCTGGTACCCTTGGGAGAAGAGCCCAGGCTATTAACTGGTGAAAAAGACCTTGGCAGGAGAGGGGGCTTCTTAACCTGTACAGTCTCATCTCCCTTGCCCTAACTTGCTGTAATCTCTTACCTCCAAGCTGTTGCCTCTATCTGGAACACACCCCCAGTCATACAGCTCCTCTCTACCTAATACTCTGCATCCTCTAGGTTGCAGCTCCAGTGTCATCTCCAGTAAGCCCTTCCTGACCCCCAAGTCCTCTACGTTCTCATAGCCCTCCCGACTCTGGGTCATCATTGTCTGGGACAGACCAGTCTCCTCCACTGGACTGAGACCTATGAGGACATAGGGCTGTCTTCGGTACTGCTGTGTCCCCAGCACAGGGCTGAGCACAGAGGAGGTGCTCCAGGAATATTTGCTGAGTGGGTATTTGAACAATCCCTATATTCACTTTCACAGACACACGGACACATCCAGAAGTATGGAACTTGATGGGGCCTACATTTAGATACACTGGTGGAGAGACTGTGACATGCAGTCAGTTGACAGATGCTCCCTGAGCCCCTCCCCTAGATGGGGCCTGTGTACACAGCCAGAACCAAGACAATCCCAGGACTGCTCTCATGGGGCTCACAGCCCAGCAGGAATCTGAGCACCGAGGATATCTGACATATACTTTCAGTTATTCATTCAACAAACATTTGTGAGGCCTGACATTTGCAAGGGGCGGAGGAGAGTTGGGTGGGCTCCTCTATTAATAGGGATAGTAATAGGGATCACTATTTGTGGCTCCTTATCATGAGACAAGCTCTGGTCTAAGTGCTTGCTGAATGTGGTTTGCTTCTCACAAATTTAATATTATTCAATGTCCCCATTACTTTACAGGCCCATCCCTCTGCCCTCATCTCCATTCCTTCCCTAAAATCACTCTGCTCCAGCCTCCTCACTTCCTTAAACATGCCATGCATATTCCCACCTCAGGACTTCACACTTGCTGTTCCTTGTGCCTTGAATACTCTCCCCCAGATAGCCACATGGACCCCTCACCTTCTTCAAGTCTACTCAAATGTCACCTCCTCAGACCCTCTCTGAACCCAAACTGCCCTCCAAATTCAACCCATATATCCTGCTTTGTCCTTCTGTAATATAGCCATCACCACCAGATATGTGTTTGCTTATTTATTTTCCATCTGTCTTTTTCACTTGGACTTCAGCTTCTTGATGGCAAGAACTTTTGTCTGTCATGCTCCTTGCTATGTCCCCAGCTTTTATTTATTGATTGATTGATTTTTAAGATGACTGGTAAGGGGATCTTAACCCTTGACTTGGTGTTGTTAGCACTGTGCTCTCCCAAGTGAGCTAACCCGCCATTCCTATATAGAGATCCGAACCCATGGCCTTGGTGTTACCAG
>NW_007730152.1:15091-16225 GCF_000696425.1 Galeopterus variegatus
CAAGTGAGCTAACCCGCCATTCCTATATAGAGATCCGAACCCATGGCCTTGGTGTTACCAGCACCACACTCTCCCGAGTGAGCCACAGGCCAGCCCTTGTCCCCAGCTTTTAAAATAGTGCCTGGCACTGTTACAACTTTATAAGCTGAATGTTCACAACAGTCCTATGAAATATGTTATTTATCCCACCTAGCAGATGAGAAAACTGAGACCCAGAAATTAAGTGATTTTTCTAAGGTCACACAAAACAATATGACACAAGTATTTAGAACACAAAGTGCTTAGAACAGTGTCTGGCACATGTAAGAGCTTTATACACATGTCAACTGTTATTATTGTCTTATTTAAGTCTCACAACCAGCTAATTACTAGACCCACTTCACACACGGGAAACTGAAGCTCAGAGAGAGGAAGTCATTTCCCTGAGGTCACCCAGCTGCCAAGTGGGAGACCTAGAATTCGAACCTAGGCAGTCTGATTCTGGACCCTCAAATCAAACCTCTTGCAATGCTCTTGTAGTGTGCAGACTACATTCTACAGGCCGAATCCAACCTGCCACCTGTTTTTGCATGGTTTTTACATTTTCAAGAGGCTGGAAAAAATCTTAAGAAGAATATATCATTTCACATAAAAATTATATGAAATTCAAGTTTTAGTATTAATAAAATAGTGTTTTATTGGAACATAGCTACACATTATTTATGTACTGTTTTTGGCTGTTTTTGCACTGTGGCAGAGTTAAGAATTGAGACCATCTGCTTCTCAAAACCTAAAGCCTCACCTATTTGCTCTCTGGCCCTTTGCAGGAAAAGTTTGTTCTATACCAGTAGTTCTCCAACTTGAGCCTCCATCCACATCACATGAACGGCTGGGGACCACAGTTTGAGAACTGCTGCTGCACGCTATTCTGCCTTCCCATAAGCAAGTACCAGGCCTGAGTCAGTGAGTGCTGTGCCCTAGCACCCAGTGCAGGCTGTGGCACACAGAAGGTGCTCAAGTGTATATTGAATGAATCAGTGAGTCCACATGGGCCATGGCGAGAAGTGGAACTTCCAAATTTTACATAAGCAGAAATAGGAAGGACACCAAGCTCTGGCTCTGTGATCTGAGGGTACCTGGCATCCAAGCTGGAAC
>NW_007730152.1:16685-17506 GCF_000696425.1 Galeopterus variegatus
ATAGGAAGGACACCAAGCTCTGGCTCTGTGATCTGAGGGTACCTGGCATCCAAGCTGGAACCTAATAGTCACCCAGTAATTCTTAGGGACAAGGGACACTTAGGAATGTGATCTAGCCAAATGGCTGCAACAATCCTAATTCTATCACGTTTCTGGTGCAAGATATGAGGAATCTGTGAGGCATCAGGCAAGCCTTTTACTAGGGTTGGGCACACAGCTTAATATGTACTGCAGGCTACACTGTCACCATTCCCAGACTGAGTTACTGGGCCTTTGAGCTCAAAGTGCTCTGAGCTATTTATGGGTAGCTTGAAGAGATTGTGGGAGAACAAATCAATAAATAAAACACCCATCCATTTATTCAATAAACATTTATTGGGCACATGTGGTGTTCCAGGTCCCATTCTAGGCATTGGGGATACAATGGAACAAAAAGAAATCCTGAAGCTGACGTTCTAGCTTTATACGTTCATTAAATATCTTTATCCCCAATTTACAGTTGAATCTAAGGTGTAGAGAGACCTTGGAGGTTTCATAAAGATTATTAATATAAAAAAAGATTATTAACATCAATGGCAGCTGCAGAGCCCTAGCAACTTCTCAATCCTGAAGCTTCCCTTCCAGCCTGAGAAACAAGTTCAAGTCCCACTGGTGGACCAAAAACGGTGTGCGGAGTGCTCAGTTTCTCGACTTGCTCAATGGTTAGGGCGTGAGGGGCCTTAAGCGGGTCTCAGTTGTCACGGTCAGAGCAATGGGCAGCGATGCTGGCCCAGCCCCTCCAGAGCGCCCAACCTCTCATTCCCGGCCGGCCCCGCCCCCGC
>NW_007730152.1:18617-24632 GCF_000696425.1 Galeopterus variegatus
CAGCCCCTGCGCCGCTCGCCCAACCGCGATCGTTCACCGGACCGTACCGCCCGGCCGCCCGCCTGCCCGCGTGCGTGCTTTGGTCTGGGCCGGCCTCCGAGCCGTCTGTCCCCACTGACCGGGCCATGCCGAGTCGCCGCGTCGCCAGACCGCCCGCTGCGCAGGAGCTGGGGGCCTTGGGTAAGCGGAGCCGGGGTTCAGGAGAGAAGTCTTGGAGCGGGGCTGGAGTTGCGAGGGTTCTGGGGGTCCCGGAGTAGTCTGGGGGGTTCTGCAGGAATCTAGAGGTTTCGCGGGGAGAGTATGAGGGTTCCGGGGACACTGTATTAGAGGGAAGGCAGGAAGCAGGGGATTGGTGAAGGGGTCCGGCCCAAGGTACGAGCGAGGCGTCCCACTAGAGAGTGAGAAGGGGGCGGGGCCTGACCCTGAGGCAAAGAAGGGGGCGGGGCCCGACTTAGAAAGGGAGAAAAAGAGGAGTGAGGGGGCGGGATCTGACCAAGAGGAGGAGAAGAGGGCGGGGACTAGCGCAAATAAGGAAGCAGGGTCCTACTCGGGGGCTGAGGGGCCGGGCCTAACTCTGGCAGAGAGAAGGGGAAGGGCCTGTTCGGAAAAAAGAAGGGCGGGGCCTGACGCAGAGAATGAAGAGGGGTGGGGCTTGCCTCGAGAGGGAGAAGGGGACTCGCTTGACACCGAAACAGTAAAGGGTGAGGTCTGCCCTGAGAGGAGGGGCTGGGAACTTTCCTATCTGATGTTGAGAAGGGGTCCTCTAGGCCCGAACTTAAGGGACAAAAGGAACGGAGCCTGAGTGTGATAAAGGGTAGGGTGAATGACAAAAACTAAAGGCCAGGACTTGTCCTTGAGTTAGGGAAGGAAGCACGGCCAGACCCTGCGGGGATAAGGGGGAGGGGCCTGATCTAAAGGGGCGGGGCTAGAAGAGGAACGGGGTGGGACTTAGGAGATCCTCTGGTCCTCTCGCTGCCTTCCATCACCTCCTGAGACATGCTTCCGTCTCTGCAGGGTCGGCTGACCTCTCTTCGCTCTCGCTCACCGTTTCCAGGACCACGGGTGAGGAGCCCTCCACAGTTCCTGCACGCCTGCATGCGCAGGATGGGGGTGGGGGGCGGCCAGTGGAGAAGGCATTGGGCATGCCTGTCTGTGGAGTTCGCCGAGGTCCATCTCAGCTTTCCCCTGACGGGCTGTGTCTCTCCCTGCCCGCGATGGGCCCCCTAGGTGTGCCTACCTCCCCGGCGATTAGGAGCTTGACAGGTAAAACTAACCCTATTCACACTCTAAGAGGAGTCCTCTTTAGAGATGGGAGAGCAGAGGGTAATGATGGCCAACTTGGGCTTTGGAGCTGGGGTTTACATGCTGGTGCCTCCACCCCCTCACTGTGTGAATGCTGCAGGTCTCTTCCCCAATCCTGGTCTCAGTTTTCCTCAACTTTATTTTTTTATTTTTTATTTTTTTAAAAGATGAACGGTAAGGGGATTTTAACCCTTTACTTGGTGGTGTCAGCACCATGCTCTCCCAAGTGAGCTAACCAGCCATCCCTATATGGGATCCGAACCCATGGCCTTGGTGTTATCAGCACCACATTCTCCCAAGTGAGCCACGGGCCGGCCCTCAGTTTTCCTCCACTTTAAAATTGGCATAATATAAGTGCCTTGCTTTAAGGGGGATTGAGAGGATTCGATGACTTGATACAGGTAAACTTTCAAAGTAGTGTCTGGCACACAGTAAAAGTTCAATAAACGTTAACTGTTAGTGTTAATGGTATAATAATAATATCATTATTAAGTAGTCTATAATGACAGTTTTTAAACTGTGCATCAGAATCTCTTGGAGGGCTTATTAAAACAGACTGTTAGGCACTAACTTTTAGAGTTTCTGATTTAGTAGGTTTGGGATGGGCCCTAAGAGTTTGCATTTTTAGCAAGTGCCCAAGAGATGCTGAGAACTACTGGTCTACAAGGTCCCTCAGCCTGTGCCATCTGAAATTTAGTGCTGCCCAAGGAAATGCAGAATCTTGGCCAAATTACAACACCCTCTCTCATAAATTTGCTAGTATTTGGAGGGCAGGGATGGAGTCCTGTTCTTGTGGATACTCAGTGGCTCTGTTTGGCTATATCTGAGCCTTTCTCTGGAGGTAGAATCTTGGGGTGGACTCCAGAAGTGCTCGCTTAGTCATGGAGGAGGTATGGCAGGTTCCCCAACAGATCTGTGAGTTTGGGGGCTGATGAAAAGTGGGAGATGGCATCAGGGACAGGTACTGCCAAAGTGCTGGTTCTAGGCAGGAACAAGGTGAGACTTTCCTGGCCTGAGACCTAGATCTTTGGTTTCAAATGAGAGTAACTTCTCACATCATCCATTCAAAAAATATTTATTGAGCACCTCCTGTTCTGTACCTGGCGCTGTTCTGGGCAGTGTTGGGGACACAGCAGTGACTGAGACAGCCCCTCCCCTGCCCTCATGGTTCCCTACCTGGAAGCAGAGGCAGACATATAAATGACAAATTAAATGTAGGACCATAAAATGGTAATGGCTACAAGGAAATTTGGGGGTTGATGATATTAAATAGCAGAGTGGGGATAGGAGAACTAGTGAGATAGAGTTGGAAGGAAAGTTCCTTTCATTGTGATGGGCCAGACACATGCTGGGTCTGGGGATATGATGAGGATGGGGTAGACATGTTCCCCACTCTTCAGTGTTCATAGTCTATAGTAGGAGACAGATATGAATCACAAGGTAACACAAGGTCAAGTTAAATAATGCTGCAGGTCTCTTCCCCAATCCTGGTCTCAGTTTTCATTATGTTAAGTATGAGATCCAAAATAAAAAACAAAATGAATATTCAATTGGTGATAAAATATAGAAGCCTGGAGTTCCGGTGTCAGGTCAAGGGAAAGATAACCTATAAATTGCCCAGGAGTTCATAATACACAGATGCTCCTGGGAAGTGTGAAGGATGACATAAGGCAAATACAGCCAGGAGAAAAGTGAAAAGTTCCAGGGCATCTGTCCTGCACAGAGAAGAAGGATGAAGGGTCAGAGAGAGGAGGCTCGGTGTATCTGTTTAACTCAAGGCCTTACCTTTAGTAGCATTTGCAGATGGAGAGGTGTTCATTGTCCACTAAACACTTAGATAGATGAGGTGACTCTTCAAAGTTAAGTGGATACTGTGAGAGTAGATAGGGATGCCCTAGACTTCTTTTCTTTTTTGGAAAAGGCCTAAAAGAATGTGCTGTTCATAAGCCTCCAACTTCCGCCCTTTGCATATTTCCCATTCTTTTGGACTATGGTATCTTTCTTCCTACACCCCCCCCACCCCCCCAGCACTGTTCACTGAAAGTCAGTTGATATTTTCATCAGGTCAGGTTAGTAGGACTTTGTGAACACGTCATAATGGTTGGAGGCATCACTTGTGCATCCTTGAACTTGAATCTAGGCTCAAAGACTTCAAAGGAATACTCTGAACCTTTTGCAGCTGGCCTCTCACAGGTAATGACAACACTATAGTTAGCCAAGTGTTACTTTACCATGCTTTTCACTCTGACTTTTTATCTGGTCTCCTGCAGTCTACTCTTCTGTATCTTTCTCTTCCCACCTCATCTTCCATCCACTTGTATCATCTTTTAACAGTTAATCACAAAGAGAAAGTAAGAATTGGATGGTCTCCCTCTCATTTTTTAACACCTTTGACTAAAAGTGGGTAGGTGACTGTAATCATTTCCAGAAAGGACTTGCAATGTGTGCCAGTAAATTTACTATTATCTACAAATACGTGAGTGTGTAGGGGCATTGTGTGTGTGTATGGGGGGAATGAAGATTTTTTTTTCTGCTGCCAAGACAATGCTGTTTGCTTGTGCTCCTGGTCTTTATTTTGGGGGCACTAATCTGTATATATAGAGAGAGAGAAAGAAAGAGAAGATTATATATATGTAATTTTTCTTAAAGATCTCAATTTTCTTTTTTTTTTTTTTCTTTCTTTTTTTTTTTTAATGTTCTTTTTGTGACCGGCCGCACCGGGCTCAGCCAGTGAGTGCATCGCACCAGCCATCCCTATATAGGATCCGAACCTGCGGCGGGAGCAGTGCTGCGCTCCCAGCGCCGCACTCTCCCGAGTGCGCCACAGGCTCGGCCCCTGGGAGCTTCTTGAGGGGCCAAAGTCTAACTTGTCTTTGGGTCCCCAGGTTCATATAGCACTGATGCCAAAGGATTTTCCAAGTTGAAGTGACTTGCCAGTGACCAAGAGCATGTCCCTTCCTCTCTCCCAGCCTCAGTATCCCCATCTGCCAAGTGGGGACCTTGGCACCCTACTCATTCACAGATCACATGAGATAAGGAGTGCAGGAAGACTGCCTTCCATGAAGCAAAGGTCTAGCTACCAGGAGCCACTCCCTGAGAGCAGAGGAGGAGGACAGATCTGGCAGCAGGGCAGGTCTGTGTTGATAAATCCCCAGCCAGCAGCCAGCGGCCAGTGTAGGCAATCTTGGCTGGGGCAGATGGCTCTGGCCTGCCCTCTCTTGCTGTGTGATCCCAAGGCTTGCTTGCTCCTCTGGACTTGTCCTGTCTGTGGAATGATGAGATGTTGGTTTCAACTTCTCCACAGACCCTTCAAGGGTTAAGCTTTTCTGGGGTGGTGATAAGGGGCTTCTCTGAGGACCCAGCAATACTGTTACTTCTCCTTCAGGAAGCAAGGGCTGATCCAGGATTTCAGTTGGACACTGCTGGGGTCTGGGTTGAGATGCAGAGCAGGAGGCTTCCTGGATTCAGATCAGCCTCCTTGGATCTTCAGACACCAACCTGTGGCCTCTGAGGACCAAGGATGGACTTTAGGGAAGGAATGGCCCCACAATCTGTTTACAATCCTGGGTGTTCATTTTCTTCCTGGTGATAAGACCCTTTGCTTTTCCACAGATTCCCAACAATGGTTAATAATTTTAAAAATGTTTTTTTTTAGGAGGCATTTGGCTCAGTTTGAGGATATTCTGACCCTAGGACCCCAAAATTAGAGGCTAAAGGGAGAGTAGCCCAGAAGGGGAGTATGGGGTTTGGGGTTTGGCTCTCCAGTGAGTGGGAGCCTGGGGATTCCCAGGATGGAGGAAGGGGGAAGGGTTATAGGGTGGACAGGGTTGGGGAATATGTCTTAAAAGATGAAAAGTCTTGACAACTTTCTGGACCTCACCTTTCTCTTTCTCTTCCTTCCACAGATGAATTGGGTGAGTATCATGAGGCAGGTTTGCGGGGAAGCTGAGGAGTCCAAGTGCCTACAGAGGGAGGGGGGTCTCAGCCTTCCTTGTTCAATGGGGACATAGGGTGTCATGGTGTGATGTCCAGGACTGTAGGGGGATTTGAATAAAGTCATGCTCCCAAGGTACTTAGCAGTGCTTGACACTTGGAAAACACTCAGCATATGTTAGCTACCTTTAGTGTTACTAGTACGACCATTAGTGTTATTACTACCACCATCATTGTTCATTCATTCAGTAAATGTTATTGATCCCCTACTGGTCAAGTACCAGGCACCCTACTGTCCTAGGCACCGGGGATTCAGCCATGAACAAAACAAAGTCCCTGCCCTCATGAAACTGATTGTCAAGTGGGGGAGACAGGAAAATAAATAAATGAATGAGATAATGTTAGATTAGACTAAAGGAGTGAAGGAAATTAACAAGAAGAGGGAGATGGCCTGGGCAAAACATTAGATCTGGCCTTTCTGAAGAGGTGACATTTGAGCTGAGACCGAAAGGTTGAGAAGGAGCCAGCGTGAGGTGAATGGGAAAAAGTGTAGAAAAAGCAGTTGGAGGAGCAAGGATAAGGCCCTGCAGAGGGCGAGCCTTGGTGGGTGCAAGGAACAGAAAAGAGGCTGGATCAAGGGGAGAGAGGGATGGCAGGAGACAGTGAGGCCCAGGACAGCAGAGACCAGTCCATGCAAGGCTTCATGGCGAGGGTGAGGGGTGTAGGTTTTTGTTTTTGTTTTGTTTTTATGAGATGAATGGAGTTTAGGGATGGTTTTAT
>NW_007730152.1:25229-26306 GCF_000696425.1 Galeopterus variegatus
GGCCGCACCTGGTTGTTACCGAGCAGCCCAAGCAGCGCGGCATGCGCTTCCGCTACGAGTGCGAGGGCCGCTCTGCCGGCAGCATCCTCGGGGAGAGCAGCACCGAGGCCAGCAAGACGCTGCCCGCCATCGAGGTGGGCCCGGGAGCGGCGGGGCTCGCGCGGCCGCGCGCGGGACTGTCCTGCGTGCGTCGGTCGGTGCGCTTGATGGTGGTGGTTATTGCTGTTGGTATTGTCGGACCAGGTGATGCTGTCACCCGGCCCTAACCCAAAAGGTTCGAAAGGGCCTTCAAAGAAAGGCCTTCTTCCCGGCAATTCGGCGGTATGATCCCAGCACTATCGCTCCTAAAGGCACGGTAGCCGCTTGGTTCCCAAGTGAGGCTTTAGGAATCAGAGTGCCCTGGGCTGGCCGGTTACTCTGTTGATTAGAGCGGGTGTTATAACACCAAGGGCAAGGGTTGGGACCCCCATACCGGCCAGCGCCCCGCACCCTCCCCCCCCAAAAAAATCAGAGTGCCCTGGGTTTGAATACTGCTTCTGCCGTTTTCTAGCTGTGCAGATTTGGGCAAGTTACTCAGTCTCTGTGTGCCTCAGTTTCCTTCTCTACAAAATGAGATGATAATAATCAACCACAGCGGGCTGTTGGGAGGATTAAATGAGTTAATTATAAATGCCAAGGGCCTCTTTTACAGGGCAAGTGCTCAGTAGAGATGAGCTGATGAAACGGTATTATTATTATTATGATTATCATTACTCTTAGGCCCTGCCGTTCCACTTCTAGGAATTTACCATGTAGCTATTTGGTGAAATTTGCCACATGCACCTGGGTGAAAAGAGGATACAAGGTTATCCATTGCAGCCGTCTTTGTGTAGCCAGGAATTGGAAACTTTAATGTTCATCAGTAGGGAACTGCTGAAATAAATTATGACCATCTACACATCAGAATCCTTAGCAGTTATAACAAATATATCTGTGTATGTGTGCAGATAAATATAAATACTTATAAGTTAATGCGAAAAATTTAGAAATGAAGATGTTCCCTAGGTGATGTAGGAGTATTTCCAAGATATATTAATA
>NW_007730152.1:27336-28263 GCF_000696425.1 Galeopterus variegatus
GTGTTTGGGAGGCCTCCCCTGTATGGAACCTTCATGAGCTTCTGGATGTTTGCACAAGTGATTACTGAACATGAATTGAGTACCAGTCATTCCACCAAGCCCGTGTCTGGCCCCAGATCCTCCCTGGCCTCCAGCTTCTTTGCTGGTCACCAGCTTTCAGCCTCTTTTAAATTTCCCCCCACAAGGCAGCCAGAGGAGTCCTGTTAAATTACATATCTATTCCTCTCCCCTGCTTAGAACCCTTCCTTGGCTCCCCAGTGCCCTCAGTGACCTCTTGTTGTCTGGCACCTACTGGCCCCTCCCAGCCAGCCCCTCCTCATTCACCATCCTCTGGCCACTAAGCCATCCTGTTCCTTCTGCCTGGACTACTGTTTTCCTGCAACCTGGTCACTGCCTACTCGCACTTGAGGTCTCAGCCACCTCAGGAACACCTTCCCTGACCCCCACATCGGGTCTGAACTTCCCGCGGCAATGAGGTCTCCTGGTTCCCTGTCCCTTTTCCTCAAGGGGCTTTCTACTCATAAGTTTATTTGGGTGATGAGTGAAACAGTCGTTTGTCTTCTCCCACCACGGAGAAAGTAGCCAACATAGTGGTTACAAGTATGGATTTTAGGGTAGAAAGTCTTGGTTTGAGTCCTGCTTCTGTCATTTATGAGCTGAGTGAGCCAGGGCCAGTCCATGTGTTTCTCGGCTTCAGTTTCCTTATCTGCGAAATGGGAATAAAGCTTCTGCCCTCAACAGTGTCCTGTGAGGACCCAGGGAAATTTGCAGTGGGCAGTGCCTCTCCTTTTCTGCAGCTAGGTTGTTGTAGTTGTTATTTGAGTGACTGAAATTTTCTTTTCTTTTGGTGGCTGGCCAGTCCGGGGATCTGAACCCTTGACCTTGGTGTTATAACACCGCACTCCAGCCAACCAAGCTAACCAGCCA
>NW_007730152.1:29092-31955 GCF_000696425.1 Galeopterus variegatus
AACACCAAGTCAAGGGTTAAGATCCCCTTACCGGTCATCTTTTTGAAAAAAAATAAATAAAAAGAAAGAAAGAAATGTATATTACCAGCCACTGGCTTTTTAGGAATGGAGTAGTTGCAGTGCATCAAGGGGCAATTTTATAGCCCCTTATTTTTCTTTAAAAATTTTGTCTGTTTTTCCTATTCGAGAAGGGATTTTGTTTTCAACTTTATGTCCCACCTTTTTCTTTTCTTTTCTTTTTTTTTTTTTTGACAAATTTTAAAGCAGCATAAAACAGCCTGGCCAGTTAGCTCAGTTGGTTAGAGCACAGTCTTATTACACCAAGGTCATGGGTTTGGATCCCCCCAAAAATATATACAAGAATAGTGCAGTGAATACCTTTTGCCACATTTGTTTTCTCTCTCTCTCTCTCTCTCTCTCTATGTAGACATTTATAGAGGGAGGTTTGAAAGTAAGTCGGATGACACTTCATCCATAATATTTCAGTGTGTACCTTCTTGAGAACAAGGACATTTTCCTAATGGAGGACCTGCATAATGACAAAACAATTATCACACTCAAGAAACTTAACATTCATACAAAGATATCATCTAATATCAAGTCCGTATTATCTCAGTTGTCCCCAAAATATCCTTGACAGCTGTTGTTTTTGTTATTCGCTTGTTTAATATCCAGTCCGGGATCATGGGCTGTGTTTAGTTGTCAGGTCTCTTTGGTATCTCTTAACCTGGGTCAATTCTACAATCTGTCTTTGTGTTTTGTGACATGGACCTCTGTGGGTAACAGGTCAGATGTTTTGTAGAATGTCCCAAATTCTGGGTTTGTTGGCTGTCTGCAGATTAGATCAGGTTATATATTTGGCAGAAATACTTCAGTGATGATGCTGTCGCCTTCTCAGTGTCTCACATCAAGAGACACAAGATGTCAGTTTGTCCCAATATTGGTGATGCAGAGTTGTATCCTGTGGTTAAACTGTCAACCACCAGGTCTCTCCTTGATTAAGGTATAGCTTTACCTTTATAACTAGTAAATTTTCTGTGGGGTAATAGTTTGAGACAGTGTTTTCCCCAACTTTTAATTTCTGAATCTTTCCAGGCAGTTGTTCTGGTTTGGTGTTGGTTTTGATTTCCAAAGGTTAGAACAGTAAATGTTCAACAATAGGGGGTGACCTATCTCCAAAGCTAGATTAATAATTGTTATCTCTATCTTTCAGAGGAGGAAACCAAGGCTTAGGGAGGGTAAGTTACTTTCTCAGGGGCACGCAGCAAACTTGCTCTAGTAATTACCACCATTTACTATGTGCTTCTGTGGGCCACGTACTTTGCATGCTTATTGATACCCATTTTACAGACAAGGACAGTAACACTAGGGAGGTTTATTACACAGATGGCCAGTGGCAGAGCCTGGATTTGGTACCAGGTCTGACTTACTCCAAAGGCTATGTCTTATCCGTGATCCCATGTGACATCTAAAAGATTAAATGCTTTCAGCCCTGGAGTCCTCATGAATCCTGAGACTTGATTCTGAGCTTTTCAGGATCTGCTAATATTACAGTGGGGAGCTGGTTAAATGAATGGTTTTATCCCTATCTGATCAAGTGAAATTTATAGACAATATTACCTACCTCTACTCACAGTCACCCCCAAACTCCCTAATTCCTGAACTACAATAAAAAGGAGAAATAAAAGGAAATTAATGCAGCGTATATAAGCAAATTTATTTCAATATGTAAATGCTTGGCCATAGCCCCACAGGGTACATAAAGAAGGTGGTAGTTGTTTGCAACACTATGTAGACTCCTTGTTAATACAGTAGCCACAAATGCAGCCTGACCTAGCAGTGTGGACTTGGTGACTTAAATGCCATATGCACAGGGTTGTGGTCAGTGAGGGGATTTTCCAAGGCAGTGAACAACTCTTGGTCTAAAAAAATCCAGTCTTCTCTCAATTAACATGGTGGTTTAAGTCCTTGAAAATTCAGTGGATATTAAAATTGTGGGAAGAAATACTATTTATATAAAACTGGGCTAAGTTCTGGACTCTGATCATTTTAAACACTTTATTACTGATGTGAATGTTCAGTGGTACATTCAGAAGGCTTTCAGGACATAGGACAGTTGTATGGGACTGTCCCTTGTATTACAAACTGTCTAGCATCTCTAGTCTTGGGTCCCCATCACAGTGTCAACCAAAGTTACCCCCAGTATCCCATATGCCCTCTAGAGGGCAGCACTCCCCCACTGAGATTCATTAATTAATTGTATTTTATAGGCTTGAGCTTTAAAAGTTTAGAGCATCAGATCCCCCCACCAGCCAGCTGCCAAAAACAAAAACAAAAAGAAAGAAAAGTTCAGAGCAGGTTTTAGAGGGTCTTCAATGCCTGTAGGGCCCAGCCAGTGACCCAGAAAAGCCAAGTGGCCAAGTGGGTCTGGCCATAAGTGGGGCTGGTTTCTATCCTGTGTCTGCTAAGCAAGAATTTTAGCCCCAGAAGGCCTGGCCGGTTAGCTCACTTGGTTAGAGCACAGGGCTGATAACACCAAGGTCACGATTCCTTTACCGGCCAGCTGCCAAAAAAAAAAAAAATTCAAAGAACGTTTTTGAAACTTTGAAGAATTCTGTCACCAGTTTCCGTAAGGGCTGATAACACCAAGGTCACGATTCCTTTACCGGCCAGCTGCCAAAAAAAAAAAATTCAAAGAACGTTTTTGAAACTTTGAAGAATTCTGTCACCAGTTTCCGTAACTTACTTTCTTTTAATTCTTCTCTTTTTTTTGGCGGCTGGCTGGTACTGGGATCTGAACCTGTGACCTTGGTGCTGTAGGCTGTGCTCTAACCTACTGAGCTAAACGGCCAGCCCCACACAC
>NW_007730152.1:33499-34673 GCF_000696425.1 Galeopterus variegatus
TGTTTATCATCTTTTACAACACTGATATTTTGACATGGTGACCCTCAATTTGGGCTTGTCTGATGTTTCCTCAAGATTAGACTCAGGTGATGCATATGAGGACTATCACAGCTGTGATGTCATGTGCTTCCCAGCACGTCCCATCAGGAGGTACCAGGTCATTTTGCCCCAATATTAGTGATGCTGAGCTAGATCACCTGGTTAAAATGGAGTCCGCTAGTTTTCTCCACTGTAAAGGTCTTTCTTCCCTTGTAATAAGTAAGTTATCTGTGGGTGATACTTGGAGACCTTGTTGCATCCACTTTTTTAAAAGTCTTAGTGACCAAAGAAAGCACATTTGTGGGGCAAATGTCATGTTACGAGTGCTCCCTCCCATCAGTTGGAAGCGTCCAGCTTAGGATCTTAGAGGGGTCTTAAGCAAACACCCTTCCATCATCCTGGTGAAGGAGTGGGGAGAGGGTTGGGGAACTACAAAGGGAGGCCCCTGGGAGTTTGGATGGGTGCAGGCATCTGCGATGGGACCCTCAAAGAGCACCTGTCTTCCTGCAGCTCCGGGATTGTGGAGGGCTGCGGGAAGTGGAGGTGACCGCGTGCCTGGTGTGGAAAGACTGGCCTCACCGAGTCCACCCACATAGCCTTGTGGGGAAAGACTGCACCGACGGCGTCTGCAGGGTGCGGCTCCGGCCTCATGTCAGCCCCCGGCACAGGTACCCGACCCTGGACCCCTGACCCCTTCGCCCTGATCATGGAGATTCTGAGGGGCTGAGATCACCCAGGGAAAAACCTTAGAACACAGGGCAACTTAATCAAACCCTCCCCACTGCATCTCCTAGATGGGGAGACCAAGACCTGGGGGCTGTGGAGGGCCTCACTTCGGCCTGGAGCTCTGCCATGCATACATTCACACACATTCTATTTATTCCCATTCTGTAGAGGGGGAAACTGAGGCTCAGAGAGGCTAAGGAGCACAGACAGTCGATAGCAGAGCTGAGATTTGACTTCAGACCTGACTTAACTGCAAGGCCCGCTCTTTCTCTCACTTTATGATTTATGAATTTTTAATAAATAAAAGATTCAAGGGTTCAGAAAGGATGTACAATGAAAAATAAGTTTCCTTCCAGCTTTGGCCCTCTAGCTACCAGTGCCCATTCCTGGAAACAACTAAAGATACACT
>NW_007730152.1:34929-38255 GCF_000696425.1 Galeopterus variegatus
CCTTCCAGCTTTGGCCCTCTAGCTACCAGTGCCCATTCCTGGAAACAACTAAAGATACACTATGTATGAGAGGTTTTCAAAAAGTCCATGGAGGGCCGGCCCTGTGGCGCACTGGATAGTGCGCTGCTTGGGAAGCGCAGCGGCGCTCCTGCCCGAGGGTTCGGATCCCACATACAGACCGGTTCCAGCTCACTGGCTGAGCGAGGCGCGGGAGCAACACCGAGGTTTGCGATCCGTTGCTGCAATCCGTTGCCGGACACGGAAAAAGACAAAAGACAAAAAAAAAAAAGTCCATGGAAAGATTTATATTATCTTTTAATTCTATTTTTTCATGGATTTTTTGAAGTACCCTCAAATATGCAAGCAAATGTGTGTGTGTGTGTATTTCCTCCCCTTATAAATGGTAGCAGACCTTTGTACCTTGTTTTTATGTTACAGTACAACTAGGAGATCATTCCCTATAAGAACATTTAGAGCTGCTCTATCCTTTTTATTGGCTGCACAGTATTCCAGTGCATGGATATACACCATTAGTTGAATAAGTATTCTATTAACGGGCACCTACGATGGTTTCAATCTGTTGTTCCATGACTAACGGTGCTGCAATTAATTGCTTTATATGTGTGGCATTTCTTCTCTAGGATTAATTCCTAGGAATGAAATTGCTAGGTCTAAGTCTATTCATTTATAATTTTAGTGATTTGTAAACTTAGTGAAAATGTCGGGCCGGCCCCAACTTAGTGAAAATGTCAACTCCATGAGAGTAGGGATTTTGTCTCTTTTATTCCCTGCTGCATCCCCAGTGCCTAGCACATTGCCTGGCACATAGTAGGTGCTCAGGAAATATTTGTGGAATGAATGAATACTGCCATGTTGTATACTTTATAGTCCCACCAACAATGGGTGAGAGTGCCTAATTCTCTACAACCTCACCAGCACAGGGTATTTTGAAACATATTGATCTTTGCTGTTTTATTTATTTTTTTTAAAAGATGACCGGTAAGGGTATCTTAACCCTTGACTTGGTGTTGTCAGCACCACGCTTTCCCAAGTGAGCTATCTGGCCATCCCTATATAGGGATCCGAACCCGTGGCCTTGGTGTTATCAGCACCACACTCTCCCAAGTGAGCCACGGGCCAGCCCCTGACCTTTGCTGTTTTGATGAGTGAAGAAAAAAAGGCATCTCATGGGTGTTTAATTTGAAGTTTATTTGTTATAAATGAGGTTGGCCAGTGTTTTCATGTGGTAAAGATAAGGCATGTTCCCAGGTCTTCTCAAGAATCCTTGATATGCTTGGGAGATTTGAACCCCAGACCCTTTCTAATGCTGGAACCTCTGGACCTGGGGTGTGTCTTAGCCCGCTGTGGCAGCATCTGCTGGAGCCCTCCTGCAGGTTAGGGCTATACCTGCCCCCTCGTGAGTTCTCCTCTTCCCCCCTAATCCCCTCAGCTTTAACAACCTGGGCATCCAGTGTGTGAGGAAGAAGGAGATTGAGGCTGCCATTGAGCGGAAGATTCAACTGGGCATTGACCCCTACAATGGTGAGCCCCACGCCTGGCCTGATCATTCCGTCCTCCCAAACCCCTCACCCTCTCTGTCTACCCTTGTCCACTCACCTTTTCCAGGCCCCACCATCTCCTCCAGCCCCATCACTTCCCTCTTCCCACCAGGGTCTCCACACCCACCCCCAGCTTTCCCATATCTCCCCTACAGCCGGGTCCCTGAAGAACCATCAAGAAGTGGACATGAATGTCGTGAGGATCTGCTTCCAGGCGTCGTATCGAGACCAGCAGGGACAGATGCGCCGGATGGACCCAGTGCTCTCTGAGCCTGTCTATGACAAGAGTGAGTCAAGAGTGCTGTGTCCATTAGGACTGGCCTTGGCTGCAGGCCACACTTACAATGGCATGAACAAACAGGGAGTTACTTATTTTTATTTGTCTCATTAAGTGCTCACATTGATTCAGCTGCTTGGCAGTAGCAGGGCACTAGTTCTGCAGTCCTGTGATTCTCATAGTCAGAAGGTGACTGCTACGGGTCCAGACGTCATGTTTGTGTTCAAGGAATGGAATGGGCAGTGTCACCCTGTACCTGCACACAACCATGTGTGCAGTTGTATGCTGGCCGTTTCTGAGGCTCAGCGTACTAGGTAGCCTATGAAAACAGGACCTCCTAGTGTTGTAGAGTGCACAGCGTGTACAACTGTACCAGGCAGCCCTAGGGAAGAAGCTGTATGAGTAGTAATATCTCTTTCTTTTATAGAGAAAAGAATGTATTCCCCAGAATCCCCTTGGGAGACTTCTGCTTATGTCTTATTGGCCAGAACTTGATCCCACGGCCAACCCTAGTTTCAAGGGAGTCTGGGAAAGCAAATATTTAGGTTTTTTAGCCTCTAGAAGTACAGGCATGGAAGAAGGGATTGAGAATAGCTGTTAGGTTTTAGCCAACCTACAGTGACCACCACAAGCATCAAAATGGAGAGGGATATTAATTCAATCAGGGCTTTTACGGATGCAAGTGATAGAATCTCAACTCAAATGGGCTTAAGGAAAAAAAGAAGAATGTGTTCGTTCCATTAAGTAAAAAAGTCCAGAGGTGTGTCTGCATTTAGGACCTCAGTGATGTCATTAGGGATTTGTTTCTTTCTTTCTTGGGGGGGGGTAGGGGGGGGAGATCTGTTTCTTTCTGTCTCTCAGCTATGCTTCCTCCATGTTAAAGTAATTCTTGGCAGGGCCCTCCCGTGGCTATATGTAGCTCTAGGCTTTTATTTTATGTGCTTGGCATCTCTCCCCAACTCCCAGAGAGAGATTCTTTTTACTTATGTCACCCAGTTTTATTTATTTATTTTTTTGGCAGCTGGTCAGCACAGAGATCCGAACCCATGACCTTGGTGTTATAAGGCTGCACTCTAACCAGCTGAACTAACCGGCCAGCCATTCCTAATACTTTTGCTTAAAGTCTCAGAGCAATCTCTCATTGGCCTGGTTTTGGTCATTTGCTCCTCTCTGACCAATCAGCTCTGGCCGGAGGGAGGTGATGCTGTGATTGGCCAGGTCTGGGCACATGGTCACTGCTGAACTAGAGGGTGGGCTCAGACCTACTCAGTCTATGACTGAGATGGGGAGTGGTCCCTCAAAGGAAAACTGGGGGCTGTTAACTTAAGAAGGGCCAAGACTGCTAGATGGGAAAAGCAACAGGTGTCCACTACAGATTTCAGACCATTCACCCTCCTCTGGAACCTTCTCTGACCCCTGACCCCACCAACTCTCCCTGAGTTCTGAGGGTCTCCTTTTTTTTTTTTTTTTTTTTTTTTTTTTTTTTTTTC
>NW_007730152.1:40075-46166 GCF_000696425.1 Galeopterus variegatus
AACCCCCAACCAAGGGTTAAAATCCCCTTACCGGTCAACTTTAAAAAAAAAAAAACCATTTTATTGGTAACACCAAAGTCAAGGGTTTGGATAGATCCCCATACCAGCCAACTGACAAAAAAAAAAAAAAAAAAAAAAATATATATATATATATATATAGAGAGAGAGAGAGAGAGAGAGAGAGAGAGAGACGATTTAAACCATTTAAAATGTATACTTCAGTGACATTTATTATCTTCACAATGTTGTGCCACCATCACTGTCTCGTTCCAGAATATTTTCATCACCCCCCAGAGAAACATCGTACCCATTCAGTGGTCCTTATTCCTCCTATTCCTAGTCCTCTCTCCCCCTAACACCTGGCAGCTATTAATCTGTTTCCTGTCTCTGGATTTTTTTTTTTTTTAAGATGACCGATAAGGGGATCTTAACCCTTGGCTTGGTGTTGTCAGCACCACGCTCAGCCAGTGAGCGAACCGGCCATCCCTATATGGGATCCGAACCCGGGGCCTTGGTGTTATCAGCACCGCACTCTCCCGAGTGAGCCACGGGCCGGCCCTCTGTCTCTGGATTTGCCAATTCTGGACATTTCATATAAATGGAATAATGGAATCATATATTATGTGGCCTTTTGTGCCCGACTTGTTTCACACAGCATATTTTCAAGGTCTATCCATGTTGTGGCATGTATCAGTGCTTCATTCCCTCTGATGGCTGAGTGACATTTCATCACATGGATATACCACATTTTGTTTATCCAGTCATCCATTGATGGACATTTGGGTTGTTTCTGCCTTTTGGATATTGTGAATAGTGCTGCTGTGAGTATTCCTGTACAAGTTTTTATATTTGAACATGTGTCTTCAATTCTTTTGGGTGTATACTCAGATGTGGAAGGTTCTCATAAAATTTCGAATGAATGAGTGAACACCCAAAGGGTTATTGGATGGCTCCTCTGTGCCATGCCCTGTGCTGGGGAGTGCCATCAATTCTTTTGGGTGTATACTCAGATGTGGAAGGTTCTCATAAAATTTCGAATGAATGAATGAACACCCAAAGGGTTATTGGATGGCTCCTCTGTGCCATGCCCTGTGCTGGGGAGTGCCATGATACCACAGTAACAGAGACAGACATAGGCCCTGCCCTCACAGGGCTCTCAGTCCAGTGGGAGTCCTCTGGGAGAGGACTCTTAGAAGCTTGCGTCAGGTTTCATCTGGACTTCACTCCAGGCATCTTTTCTTTTTGCTGATTGTGCTTGGTACAACAAATTATAATTTGTTATTTGCTATAACAAACTATACCTGTGAGTGCAATTATATGCTAAGTCTTGTGAGTCCTCTTAGTGAATCAGTGAATCTGAGGGTGGTCTTGGGGACCCCTGACATGATGGGGATAGTAATTCTACCTACCTTTTAGGTTGTTATAAGGATTAAATGAGATAATATATTAAAAAATATATATATAAAACACTTAGTGACTGGTACGCAATAGGTGCTCAACAGAAAGTTAGCTGCCACTATGATTAGTTTTATTCTTAGGAATATTAAGATTGATTTGGGGGAAGCTGAGCAAGTTGGGGGCCCAGTGGGCCAGCTGTCCTGGCTCAGCGGTTGTCCCTACTCTCCCACCAGAGGATATATCAGTGGTGTTCAGCACAGCCTCCTGGGAAGGTCGGGCTGACTTCTCCCAAGCCGATGTCCACCGCCAGATTGCCATTGTATTCAAGACGCCACCCTATGAGGACCTGGAGATTGTTGAGCCTGTGACAGTCAATGTCTACCTGCAGCGGCTCACCGATGGTGTCTGCAGCGAGCCGCTGCCCTTCACATACCTGCCTCGGGACCATGGTAAACATAGCAACCCGGGGTGAACCACTGACCTAGAGACTAGGTCTTTGGTCTTGCTTGGGACAATCCAGATGGGGAAGAGGAAAAGGCAGAAGTAGAATGCAGACTTGGAGCTACATAGACTGGGGTTCAAGTCCCAGCTCTGCTCCTTACTCACTGTGTGAACTTGTCCTCAGTCTCCTCCTGTGCAAAATGGAAATAATAGCACCTGTCTTATGGCATTTGGGGAGTAGTTAATCATTCATCCCCTCGGTATGCCTGCTAATGCCTCATCTTGTGGTGGGTAGTGCTGGGGACATAGTGGTGACCAAGACAGCCCCTAGCCCTGTCCTCATATGGCATATAGTCCTGTGGGGGGGGGGGACAGTCCATTCCTACACAGTGATGACCAGAGTGGGCAGGAGTGGAATGGAGTTGCTCAAGGGACTCAGATTGCCCCAAAGGGGCACCTGACTCAGCCTAGGGGGTCAGGGAAGGTTTCCTGGAGGCGGGGAGAGCTGAGCTGAGGACAGGAAGATGCGTAAGCAGTTCTCCAAGGAAGTGGTGGGATTTGAAAAAGAGTGTTTTAAGCAGCTGGAACAGCAAGTGCAAAGGTCTTGAGGCAGGATTGTGCGTAGGGTGTTCCAGGAACAACAAAGAGGCCAGTGTGGTTGGAAATGAATTTCAATTTTATTCTGATTAGGATGCGGACATTTATTTGCATTGGTTGGTTAAGAACCATAACAGCTCAACAACTTCAGAAAAAGTCTCTATAATTAATTATTAATTAATTACTGTTATTGATAGATTACTTTCTGTATGTTTCTGGTATCTCCTGAACAGACAGCTATGGTGTAGACAAGAAGCGGAAACGGGGGATGCCTGACGTCCTTGGGGAGCTGAACAGCTCTGGTGTGTCCCCTCTGCCCCTTTCTACACCCAACCCCAGGTTCCTGGGAGGGCATGACTGACCCCACTGCCCTGCCCCACCCCAGGCTGGGGAGGAAGGGCTGTTGGGGTTGAGGGGTCCTCATCTCTGCCTTCCCTTAGATCCCCATGGCATCGAGAGCAAACGGCGGAAGAAAAAGCCAACCTTCTCAAACCACTTTCTGCCCAGCCACGGCTCAGGTGGGTCCTGGCTCCACATAAGCCCCTGCCTCCTGCACTGGGCTGAGCGTGAGCTGCATCCCTGCTTTTCTAGCCTCTTCACACCCTCCAACAAGGCTAGTGACTCATCTCTTCTACAACATAAAGTGGAAAGAATAAGAGCTCTGGAGACAGGAGAGTCTGATCTCCTCTGGGCCATTTACTTGCTGTGTGACCTTCTCCAAGTTGCTCCATCTCTCAGAGCCTCAGGGGCTCCTCTGACAAGTCTCACCACATACCTACATCACTGGCCTTTTGAAATTTAATGTATTTCTTTTTACAGACACTATATGACAGGTGCATAACTGCTTTGTGTGTGTTTACTCATTTAATCTGCATAATCACCTGTGAGGTGGGTGCTGTCAGTCCTCCCCATTTTACAGGTAAAGAAACTGAGGTCCAGAGAGGTGAAGTCTCTTGCTCAAGGTGATGCTGCAGCAGATCTGTAGTGGAACAGGGAGTTGAACCTGGGCCTCTGTATAAATGAGTGATGATGGATGTGAAACAGGTAGCAGGGAGTAGATGGTTGATAAAGAGGCTGATTGTTGGAACCAGCCAACCTTGATTTCAGAGCCTGTCTCTATCCTACCACCTCTGACCCTCTACCCCCACCTTAGGCTCAACTCACATGCCAGCCTCCAGTTCCCATGAAGCCTCCTCCCACCCAGTGACCACCAGCTCTAACAACACTGCCCCTGACATCCCAGCTACCCCAGGGCACCCAGCTCCCAGCCAGCCACCACCCACTCAGAGTTGGCGGAGCCTGGACCACTCTAGACAGTCCCACCATGGAGGTTTGAAGTACTACCTGTTGTCCCTACTCACTTGCCACTGGTAACCAATGCCCACAGCTCCACTCCTAGCAACCACCAGTCCTAGCCCACTCCACCAGCCTGCCATCTTCAAACCCCAGAGCCCCCTTCCATTCATCTATATTCCCATCACCCCAATTTCCCAATGTCTAAAGCTCCCCTCCCTCATCCTTGGGGCAAAGCCACCATGGCACTACAGTGTAATGGTTAGAAGCATGGCCTCTACAATCAGACTGGCTTTGAATTCTGAGTCCATAATTGGGCAACTGTGTGACCTTTCTGAGTGTCAGTTTACTCATCTGTCAGATGGAAACCCTGCCTCTTAAGGTTCTTTCCAGAATTCAATGAGATTATGTTGTACAGTTATTTATTATAGTGGCTGCACAGAGTTAGTGCCCAGGAGATGTTAGGAACTTGCCAGAAATCAGGAATATCACCTGTATTTGTTTTGATCTTGTTTAACTGCATTCACAGCAAAACCCCAAATAACAGGGGCTTCAAGAGGATAGAACTTTATTTCTCTTCTCACATAAACGCTATCCAGAGGTAGGTGTTCCGGGGATGGTCTGGTGGCTGCATGACATCAGAGACCCAAGCTCCTGCTATTTTCAATTAGTGGTTTCCATGTCATGGTCCAAGGTGGCCGTTGTAGCTCCAGCCATCACACCTACATTCCAATTAGCAGAACTTAGTCACATGACCATATAAGATGCTACAAGAGAGGCTGAGAAATAGAGTCCCGGTAGGCCCATGTCTCTTTCCAAGATAAGTGTAACCAGCATTTGCTGATGAGGTTTGTCTTGTCTCAGAGAGAGAGGGAGAAAGCCTCTCATGACACATCATTTTACCCTCCAGTTTTGGAACGGGTGACTTCTCAACTTGGGTCTGTCATGGTGTGGAGATTTTACTTTTGGGGTTGTCTCTCTATTTTGGGACGCTTTGACGCCTCCCCTCCTTCCTCGTTGTGGGGAAAACTCCACAACTCTGCAGAAGCATGATTTCAACCGTTTTGGAACGGGTGACTTCTCAACTTGGGTCTGTCATGGTGTGGAGATTTTACTTTTGGGGTTGTCTCTCTATTTTGGGACGCTTTGAAGCCTCCCCTCCTTCCTCGTTGTGGGGAAAACTCCACAACTCTGCAGAAGCATGATTTCAACCCTGGCTCCACAACTCACCCGCTGTGTGTGACTTTGTTATTTTCCCTCAGTGCCTCTGTTCGCACATTAAATGAGAATGGTGATAGTCCCTACTGGTAGGTTCTCCTTGGAAGTAAAGGAGGCCACCACCATAACCTGTTTAGCATGGGGCGGGGCATTTGAGTTGGGGGACTGGCCAGAAGTTGGTTTTAAAGCGCACCACACTTCTCTCTTCTCGTTCCCTAGGCCCATTCCTCCCACCGTCAGCCCTGCTGCTGGACACAGACTTCTTCCCCGGCACCGTGTCCCTGCCCGGCCTGGAGCCTCCCGGCGGGCCTGACCTCCTGGACGACGGTTTTGCCTACGACCCCGTGGCCCCCACGCTCTTCACCATGCTGGACCTGCTACCCCCGGCGCCGCCACTTGCTAGCGCTGTCGCTGGCAGCGGGGGTGCAGGGGTCGCAGTTGGGGAGCCCCCTTGCCCCGAGCCGCTGACGCTGGACTCGTACCAGGCCCCGGGCCCCGGGGACGGAG
Organism: Galeopterus variegatus; assembly: GCF_000696425.1. NCBI lineage: Eukaryota > Metazoa > Chordata > Mammalia > Dermoptera > Cynocephalidae > Galeopterus > Galeopterus variegatus. The sequence goes on from NW_007730152.1 coordinate 45,530, forward strand.
GCACAGCCAGCCTTGTGGGCAGCAACATGTTCCCCAACCAGTACCGCGAGGCAGCCTTTGGGGGCGGCCTCCTGTCCCCCGGGCCTGAAGCCACGTAGCTCCCGCGGTGTCAGAGGAGAGGTGCTTGGATGGGGGGAGGCGCAGGGGCGTGCGAACACAACCGGAGTGTTCAGCACCCCCATCCCCCTGGGCCACCCTTGGTCAGTTTTCCGACCTCCTCATTCTTCTTAACCGGACATCTTCAGCGCTGGCGGGAAGCACCGTAGCTATACGTGTTTCCCCTTGAGCCCATTTTACAAATGAGAAAACTGAGTCTGGAAAGGAAAAGGGGCGTTACTTCCGTGTACTAGCTTGTTAAAGCTGCCTCAATCCCCCAAGTGGGGCACCTGCTCCAGCCGGATTCCGGAAAGACTGTATATATGAGAAGAGGGGGAAGACCCCCAGCCTTCCTTCCCCAGACCTAAAGGTGGAGGGTAGGTTGGTTGTTCAGAGTCTTCCCAATAAAGATGAGTTTTTGAGCCTTGGGGGGGGGGTCTCGTCTCTTCTCGGATCGCGAAACACCCCAGTCCGTTAACGCAGTAAAGTCCCCAGACTTTCCTCCGCTCCGCCCCTCCCCCTCCTGCCCCAAGGCCCCGCC
>NW_007730152.1:46340-55084 GCF_000696425.1 Galeopterus variegatus
CGGGGGGCGGGCGGGGGGGGCGTGGGGCGGTGGGAGGCGGCGGCCTGCCGGTGAGTGCGGGCGGAAGGCTCCAACCTCTTGGCTCTCGGGCGGGCGTCAGCCTAGCTTCTCCCTTGCCTAGGGCTCTCCCCGTGTTGCTGTGGGCCTGTGCTTGGCCCCAGCGCCGAGGACCGGCCGCCCCACATCCCCTTCGGCCTGATGGGCCTCAGGCCGCGCCCCCGCCCCCGCCGTGGGCCTTAACTCGCCGCGTCCGACTCGGCCTTCGACCCCGCCGCTTGTCACAGGTCCCACCCCTTTGTCAAAAAAGCTTAGCCCAAACCCAGTGGCCCCGACCTGGTCCACAAGCGCTGTCCAAACCCTCGGTCTCCGCCCCCTCCACAATCTCTGCCCCCAGTTCAGCCCACCTCCTGTCAGCCAGCTACTCAGCTACTCCGCCTTCATGCCCTACCCACTTTTTACCTGGATACCGGCCCCCCACCCCCCAGATCCCTTCTTTAGACCTCAGCCTTACTCCGGTCTTTCCTTACAGTGCTCACGCATGAGCCCCCTCCTCCCTCAAGCCTCGTCATCTTCCATCCCGTCCCTTCACCTACCCTCGACACACACCTCCATACCATCTCCACTTGCCTTCATCATTATCGCTCCACAACTCATACCCATACCCACCCCCACGGAAGGCCACTGGTAGGATCCTTTTCAGCTCTTTCCTCTTTCCTTGAGCTCCAGCCCTAGCTGGTCAGGTTCTGCTTTGTGACCTTCCTTCAAACACTTTCAACTTTCCAAAACCTTTCATCCCTGACTCCAGCGCTTGTGGAATCTAGGACACTCCGTTCCCAGGGATGCTCATCCCAGAATCACCTAAGGGTTTGCCAGAATGTCCGAGCTACTGGATCAGAATTGTCAGGGATACACTTGAGCATCTGGCACACAGTTCTGCAGCCTCACTTCCGCTCCCTAAAACTGAGAGACGTGCTATTTAGGATCAGCTCTGTCACCAACTTGTTAGAAGACTGGTTCTTGCCCATATGGGTTTTACAGCCCATCTGACACCCCTGGTCCCCTCATCCCCCAGGTTGAGGCCTCAGGCTTGGCCTCACCACAATGTGGCACGAGGCTCGGAAGCATGAGCGGAAACTTCGAGGCATGATGGTGGACTACAAGAAGAGGGCGGAGCGGCGGCGAGAGTACTATGAAAAGATCGTGAGTAGCCAGTCTTTCGTCTGGGGTGGGAGATCCTCCAGAGGCTTCCTATTCTGGTAAAAGTTGGGCTTGTAAGTGTACCAAGATATGAGCTCTGTTTCCTCAGGAGAATATTTGTTAATCATTTCTTGAGCATAATCACTGGTAAGAACTTGAGGGGTTGTGTTTTTTATAGCATACTGTGTTGTTTGGTGTGGCCTCAGAATGCAGATTTGGTGTTAGCAGGAAGGTGGGAAATCTGTAACATTCAGAGCAGTCCAGACATAAGACTGGCCACCTTTGGATCGTTGTCTTTCTTATTGCTGTATTCCCTGTGCCCAGAAAAGCTCAGCCACTCTTGAGGTTTGGCTTGGCATATGATGGAAGTGCCATCAGTGCTCATTAAGTGAAATCTAACCACTTCCCTCTTCTGTTTGATGCTTCAGTTGCTTTTGGAGAAAAGACCAAACTCCATCCCCTGGCCTGAAAAACTCTTGTGATCTGGCCTCTATGCTTCAATATGATGGAAGTGCCATCAGTGCTCATTAAGTGAAATCTAACCACTTCCCTCTTCTGTTTGATGCTTCAGTTGCTTTTGCAGAAAAGACCAAACTCCATCCCCTGGCCTGAAAAACTCTTGTGATCTGGCCTCTATGCTTCATCCTTGCACAACTCCACTGGCCTTTTTTCCATCTCTGCCATCACAGGGCTTTGGCCTCTAATGCCTTCCCTCCCCTGTTAACTCATAGTTGCCCTTGGGACCCCAGCTTGAAATGGCACTTGTTTACAGGTTTAGTTCTCCTGTCAGATGACATTTATATAGACATTTTTATTTACTGCTTTATTACTGCCCTAGCCTCCTCCCCAGTCTGTCCTCCAGTCCTGTCCCCTCCAATCTGCCCTCCTCAGAGGGGCTAGAGAGGTATTTCTAAAGCACAAAACTGACCTAGTTCGTCCTTTGCTCAGAATTCTTCCATCATTCCCTTATTGCCCTGGGAAGAAAACCCAGGGTCCTCATCATAGCCTTCAAGGACCTGTATGGTCTGGCTTTTGCTCCTCCTCCAGACTTATGCCTCGTTCATGCCATTCTCTGCCTTATTCCTTTGCTCAAGTAATCCTGGCCTCCTTGATATTCCTCCGCTGACCCAAACACTGGCCACAGGACTTTTGTATGACCTCTTCCCATACCTGTTAGCTACTGCTCAATTGTCAGATCTCAGTCTCAGGGAAGTCTTGTCTTCCTCTCAGGGTCAGTCAGGTGTTCCCCATAAATGCCATCATAGCTCGCTTTCCTTCCCCTTTGTGGAATTTAATGCATTATGATACACACATACACACACCCACTCTTTCTCACACAAAACCCAACTCTGTGAGATTGGGGACTAGGTATATTTGGGTCGCATTTGCATCCCAGAGTGAGGCCCATCAAATATGGTTTGAAAGAATAGGTGAATAAAACAATAATAACAATAGCAGCTACCATTTAATTGGTCCTTTTCAGGCACCAGGCTATGTGAGAGTGCTTTACATGCATGGATTTTTTTTGAATCCCCACAGTCACCCATGAGACAGAGGCTGCTGTTAACCCCAATCCGCAGAGGAGGGGAGGCTCTGAGAGCTCTTCAGTTTCCTCTATCACCCAGGAAGGAACCACTGAACTGGAGGGAGAGCCCGTCTCTGGTGGTGTCAGAATAACTATAACATGACCATAAGGGCAGGGCCTGGGTCAGTGTTGGCCATAGTCCTCAGGAATGAATAGCTGCAATTTGTTAACAGCACATGGTGTGCCAGGCCCAGTGCCTGCCACTTTGGTACATTCTTTCTAGTCCTTTCAGTAGTTCAGAGAGGTGGATATGGATGATTCCTATGTTAAAGGTCTTGCTGACGATGAGCATTTCTGCGTTAACCACTGTGCTAAGCACTTGGCATGCATCTCCACTTCATCAAATACTCACCCCAGACTAGGAGGTGGTTCTTATTTCCATTTGACAGGGGAGCAACCTGAGGCTTAGAGAGGCATGACCTACAGTCACATAGCAAGGGGACAAAACCGTCTTTATGACCCTTGACCTCTCTAAGCTCTTCACCTAGGCCTTATCCTGCAGAAAGTTTCAGAAAGGTGAAGCAATTTGTCCACGGTGGCACAATACCAGGAGGCAAAATACCATGGTTAGGTCCTTAGAGTTTGGAGTCATAGGGCTCTGGGTTCAAATTCTAGTTATTTGACCTATGTACTGTGTGACCTTGGGCGAGTGACTGTTTCCCTGAGCCTAGTTACCTCTTCTGCATGTGAGGTGATATATCATGTACAATCAGGTTGGGCTGTGAGTAACAGAGGCCTAAAAAATTATAGGCTTAAACAAGCTTGAAGTTCATTTCCTATTCACAGAAAAGCCCAGAGGTGGCCAGCTGTGGTCTGGGACCTAAGCTGCTTCAGTTTTGTTGTTCTCCTGCACACAGCATCTCTTCCCAGTTTTGTCTCAAGGTCTAACAGGGCTGCTCAGGCTTTAGCCATCATGTCTTTATTCCATCCAGCAGGGAGGAGAAGGGAGGGAGGGAAGGGGCAGAGAGTGCTCATGTCAGTTATTAAGAAAGTTTCTAGATGTTTTCCCGTGACACTTTTACTTATATCCCACTGGCCAGAAAGTAGTCCCATAGTCACGTACAACTGCGAGGAAGGCTAAGAGGTGTAGAATTTTCTGGGTAGCCTTGACCAGATATATAACGAATTCTAGTAGTATCAAAGAAAGGAGAATGGATGTTGGTTTCCAATTAATGGTCTGCCACAAATGGTGGAGGACAAGAGCACCTCCCTCACAGGTTGTTGAAGAACTGGGCTCATAGACCGCTGAGTGTAGGTCTGCCCAGGGTAACTATTGCTCAGTAAATATTAGCTGTCGTTATTAATGACATTATTATTATTGGGTAGAGCTGGAATTTGGATCCAGGTTGACAGATGGTATAGAGAAAAGAAGACAGGGTTGAGTTGGGTCACACAGAAGGCCTGGGATGCCAGGCTCCCCTCCTTGTTAGCCGGGAAACTTCCTGAGCTGTGTTTTCCCACTCAGTATGATGGTGATGACCAGCTCCTCTCAATGAATGATGGGGAAGAGTTTCAATAACAAGTGTCTGTGGGGTGCTTTGTGGTGCAGGCCCGTACAGGCAGTCATTGTCCCTGTACACGAACATGATCAGCATTCAGATCTGAGTTGCCAAGCTGTGGGAGATGACTGGGCAGTGGCTGATGGTTACTCTGAGTAGGGGATGGGGCAGCTCACATGGACCTCTCATCTAATTCTTAGGCTGAGAGAAAAGGCTGTGGGGTGTGTGTTGAAGAGGCCAAGATAGATTGTGGCAGGCTGCATGAGTGTGACCAAACACAGCTGGTTTCTCTGTTCCTCATTTGCCCTTGGTGCCTGCTCTCACTCCTTGTCTTCAGTCCCTAACTGACTCTGGTTCTGTCATTGCTCCTGTCCTTGTTAACTTTCTTTTTTGATCAGTGGCTTGGATAAAGAAGCAGAATCCCCTGTTGATATGAAAGTGGGAAATAAATAGGTCTCAGCTTATGTGTCTCCTCCTCTAGAAAACCCCAGGCTGACCTCCCAGGCTGGGTCAGCAGTTCCCCTGTACTCCCCCATCTCAGCACTGTCCATTCTAGGTCATCACTGTGTAGGGACGGATCTGTCTTCCACACTGGACTGTGAGCCCATGAGGGCAGGGCTGGGGCTGTCTCTTAGTCACTGCTATGCCCTTGTACAGGGCCTAGCATATAGTAGGTGTCTGCTTAACATTGAATGAATGAATGAGTGGAAGAAAGAAAGACTTCATAAAAAAAAGAACAAGAAAGACTTCATGATGAACTCCTCTGACCCCATCTGATCCTAGAGGCAAGATAGTCCAGTGGTTAAGAGTAAGTTATGGATCTTTTTTTTGGCAGCTGGGTGGTAAGGGGATCTGAACCCTTGATCTTGGTGTTATCAACACCACAGTCTAACCAACTGAGCTTACCAGCTAGTCCTAGATTATGGATCTTGAAGAAATATTTGCACATGGTGGTAAGGGGATCTGAACCCTTGATCTTGGTGTTATCAACACCACATTCTAACCAACTGAGCTTACCAGCTAGTCCTAGATTATGGATCTTGAAGAAATATTTGCACATCCATGTTCATTGCAGCATTGTTTACAGTAGCCAAGAGGCAGAAGTGACCTATGTCCATTGAGGGGTGAATAGATAAAGAAAATGTAGTATATACATACTATGGACTATTATTCCACCTTAAAAAATAAAGAAATCCTGTCATATGCTACAATACCAGATGAACCTTGAGGACATTATGCAAAAGAAATAAGCCATCACAAAAAGATAGTACTGTATGATTCCACTTACATGAGGTATTTAAAATAATCAAGTCCTTGGAAACAGAAAATAGAAAGGTGATTGCCAGGAACTGGGGGGAGGGGGAAAAGGGAGTTGTTCAGTGGGTACAGTCTTTTTTAAATTTTTTTCTCCTTTTTGTGTTTCTTCTCTTTTCTTTCTTTCTTTTTTTGTTTTTTCATGTTAGGGTTTCAGTTTTGTAAGATTAAAAGATTCTAGACTTCTTTTGGGGGGAGATAATAAAAAAACTTCTAGAGATCTGTTGCATAACAAGGTGTATATAGTTAACACTACTGTACTGTGCACTTAAAAATGGTAAGATGGTAAATTTTGTGTTTTTTTACCACAATAAAAAAAATTACTCTTAGATTACTCTGAAAAAAAAAAAAAACCCGGGCTGGTTAGCTCAGTTGATTAGAGCCTGGTGCTGATAACACCTAGGTCAAGTTCGGATCCCCCCAACCAACCAGCCACAAAACAGCAACAAAATTACTCCCCTTTTGGGGGGGGCGGGGCATCTGGCAGGTACATGGATCTGAACCCGACTTTGGTGATACAACACTACGCTCTGACCAACTGAGCTAATTAGCCAACCCGAAAAAATTACTCTTAAGTTTAAAAAAAAAGTAAAAATTTAAAAAACAAGTGGATTTTGGAGTCAGATTCTAGTTCTGCCTATTACTGGTGTGGTCTTAGGCAAGAGGGCTTCACTGCCCTGAGCCTTGGTTTCCATGTCCCATCTGGAACATGGGACTAAGAATAGTACATTTCTACCTGCTTGGCAAGTTTGAGTGAGAAAATGTACATAAAACACTTAGCTCAGTGCCTGGCTTTCAGTGTGGTTCATTGACTTTTCCATAACCTCCCAACAGAGCCAGGCCTCAGACTCCAGATTTTTGCTCCCAGCCCAATGCTTTTTCCTTTCTGTGGAGCTGACCCTGTCAGTAGCTTCTCCATACCTGCCACATTTCGTACTCAGAACAGTGTCCCATGCGTCTTGGCTGTTGCAACTGGGCATTCTGGCCTGGAGCAGCCTCGGAGTATGGTGGGTTCTTGGCCTTAGATGTGCCTGGGACTGTCACTGAGCTGAGCGAGCTGGATATGTGCGTGGCCCAAAATGAGGAATTATGGGAGGCAGGCTGAGGAGTTGGATTATAGTGGTGCCTCCCCTGCTGGACCCTGTGGTCTTGGGCATGTCCCACCCTCAGTTTCTTCAGGTGTGAAATGAGGATGATAACAGTCAAGTGCCTGCCACGTAATAAGAGCAGAATTGAAATTAGCCGGATAATAGCTGTGGTCATCGGTGAGTGTCCCCAGCTCCTTACAGTAGTGGGATGCTTCTGTTTATCCACTGGCTGAAGGTTGGGATGAGATAAGGAGACAGAGTGAGGAAGTGCAGGATCTTGGAAACTTGGAGTTGATGTTTTTTTCCTGAGAGGCTCAGTCTTCTCCTCTGTTCATGAGGATTCATTCTCTATTTCCTTCATTCAGTGTTCCTGAGCACCTGCAGTGGACCAGGCCCTGTCTAGGCCCTGGGGATACAGTACTGAGCAAAACATCCCTGCCTCATGGGAGTTACATTCTAATGTGGGAGACAGGTGATGAATGATTTAAGGTATATAATATCAGGTGGTAGCAAGTGCTCTGAAGAAAACAAATGGTGTTAAGGAGCTGGAGTAAATAAGGGGTTTGGGTGGATCTGCTTAGATAGAATCAGTAAGGAAGGCTTGTAGAAGGAGATCTGAAATAAGTAGGGGAACAGCTGTGCTCAAAAGCATTACAGGTGAAGGCACAGCAAGCGCAGGGGTCCTGAGCGGAAGCATGGGTCATGCCTGGAATGTTCAAGGAATGGCAGGAGGCCAGTGTGCCTAGAGCAGAGTAGGGGTGGGGGAGAGGGGAAGCCAGAGAGGGGCAGGCCAGAGTATGCATGGCTCTGAGTAAAGGAGGGATATGGCCTAATAGGTTTTAGCAGAATCCGCCTGGCTGCTGTGCGGAGAATGGACCGTAGAGAGCAAAGGTGGCAACAGATTCCCGTGGAGGCTTCTGCATGGTCCAGGCGAGAGGAGATGCTGGCTGGATCCGGGGGTGGGGAAGAGAAGCGTTTGTACTCCAGGTATGTGTCACCAGGACCTTGGTCAGGATTTAATGGATAGCAGAGCAGCCCCTACTGTGGCTCTTGCGGGTTTCTGTGAGGTGGCACCCAGCTGGAGCTCAACTAGGGCCTGGCACTCAGGAAGATCATCTGTGGGAGATGCTGCTGCTAAATTTTATCCTTTTCATGAAGCTTTTATGATGATTTGGAATTGTGACCCCCACAGGCAGGCTCAGGCCTGAGGGCCATATACTTGGGGGACATTCTCCCCCATCTTGATGTCCTTTTCCTTTTTGGTGGCGGGCCGTTATGGGGAACAGCTTTATTGAGATACAGTTCCCATATCACACAATTCACTCATTTAATGTGTACAATTCAGTGCTTTTCAGTATGGGCTATGCAACCCTCACCACAATCAAATTTTGGAAAATTTTCATTACTCTGAAAAGAAACCTTGTACCCATCAAGAGTCAATCCCCATTCTCCCCAACTCCTTAGCCCTAGCCAACTACTAATTAACTCTTCATCTCTGCAGATTTGCCTATTCTGGATATTTCATATAAATGGAATTATACAATGTGTTGCCTTTTGTAACTTGCTTCTTTCACTTAGCGTGGCGTTTTTGAGGTTCATGTTGTAGTGTGTATCAGTACTTCATTCCTTTTTATTGCCAAGTAATATTCCACCATGAGGATGTACAAGTATTAATGTACAAGTACCACATTTTGTTTATCTGTTCATCTGTTGATGGACATTTATATTGTTTCCACCCTCTGGCTATTGTGAATAATGCTGCTATGAACATTAATGTACAAGTATTTGTTTGAACACTTGTTTTCAATTCTTTTGGGTATGTATCTAGGAATGGTATTGCTAGATCATATGGTAATTCTTTGTTTAACTTTCTTTTTTTTTTTTTCCCTTTTTGTCACTTTTCGTGTCCGGCAACGGATCGCAACCCTCAGTGTCGTGCCTGTACCAGACCGGGACCAGCAACGGGATCGCAACCCTCGGTGTTGCGCCTGCACCTCGCTCAGCCGGTGAGTGGGAACCGGTCTGTATGTGGGATCCGAACCCTCGGCGGGAGCGCCACTG